>NC_142000.1:13681044-13786044 GCF_049901715.1 Pseudonaja textilis
CCCTTTTGATACTTTAACAAAAGATGTAAAGCTAGACAATTTGGTATCTTAATCAAACCTGTCATGCCCCTATTGGAATCTGATTCTGAGTGGGAGGCTGAGCAGTGACAGGAAGTGGGAGTGTGGCTCCGTTGGCTGTGGAAGAAACTGGAGAAGGGCAAAGTCCATCTGGGCAGAGCAGGGAAGAGGTAGAGCAAGGGAATTCGGAGGAAGACCCAGGCCCACCCTCTCTTCATCCTAGGGCACCCAGGGAAGAACGGGGAAGGGAGCAATGTGTGTTGTGTGGCTTATGGGGAAGGAAAGGGCCCTGATTCCCTTCATTAGCTGCAGCTGGGAACACAGTATTTAAAAAAGGAAAGCTACGCACAGCAACTTGTTGGAGAGTTATCTGTTATTATCGAGGCTTATCTGGGTTCCTGGCGTCTTCTCAATTGTATGTGTTTTGCTGGCCTTTGAAGTCTGGAATTCCTTCTCCTGCCTGTCAAGTTAATTACTGCAGCATGGTTTATGTGGATGTTTATTTACAGTTTGCATGTACTTTGTTTTCGGACTGAATTCCTTCCACTTAAAGACTGTTCTTGGGAGAGTTTTTTCCCCAGCTGAAGGTAACCTGGACATTGGGGGCAAAGTTGAAGGTATTCTTACTTATGTGACTGTGTTGTTGTTGTGCCACACCCTGGGTCATCACAAAACCATGTTTAGCAGGCTTAGGGCTTAGCAGGACATATAAGCCTAGCTATTATATGGCTATGATTTTAAATAGGTTAAGGGAAATTGCTCCTTTCAGTTTGGATTGATCTTGATGACACTTTCTCAAGACAACTATGAACTATACATGTCTAACTTCTCCATTAAGAGAGCACCGACGGCTGCACCTCTAAGACCAACCCTGATTGCAGTTCCATTTCCTTCTAAACTGTCTGTTCCTGTTTCATTCCAGCCCATGTTAATTTAACTGGAAAAATGCTCAGTTCCTTTGTTTCGATGAGTTGTGAGATTCACATTTCACTTGGTATTGCTCAAATTGCCAATCATGCATCTCACATACTATTTGCTGTCAGCTTGGCTCGGATTATCACCTTGAATTTGAAGGTGGGGATGGGGAGAATTCATCACTGTTTTTGATGTTGCAAGGAGCACTTCCTACTTTCTACCCACTCTCTACCTTCGACTTCATAAAAACCCCACTCTTCTAATAAGGATGCGAATAAAACAAAAAGTGGTGAGAAGTGGCTGGAGAAGACCTGCTTGTTAAAGCTGTTTTATCTGAAGGTGGGAAGAAAGCAAAGGAAGTGAAGAGGTTAACAAACTGGCATTTCCCCCTTAACACAAGGTAATGGCAGGTACCAAATGTGAAGTAACTATCTTCATAAGTGGGGTTTTTGATGCCTGTTTCTCAGTGTTGTATGGGGTTGAGAAGTTCTCTGCCACAACTGGAGCCTCGGCCTCCTTCACTTTCAATGGAGAATCAGCGTGAGGCAACCAGACAGTTAGACTGGCTTGAAATTGACTTTGATTGAATTTGAGAGAGAGAGAGAAAGAGAGAGAGAGAGAGAGAGAGAGAGAGAGAGAGAGGGAGAGACTTTCTTTCAGTCTAAACCATCTCACAAAATGGCTGTGGGGAAAAATAAGAGGGGAATGCTATACATGAATGGTTCATAACCTTTTCTTCCCAACAGACCCCATTTAAAAATCTTTTGTGGCCATGGACAATGGCCAAGGATCCCCAACACTTAAGATTTAAATGATAACATTTCTTTTGGGCCAATCACTCTCTCTCAGCCTCTCTCAGGAAGGTAGCAATAGCAAGCCACTTCCAGAAACTGTTCCCAAGAAAACTGCTCAGATTCCTGTTTCCTAAGATTTTGGCCATTTGTGGTTTGTGAAAAATCCAAACTCTAGTAAAAGATCCTTCAGACAACCTGGATCCAAATATTTTCAGGGCCACACCAGATGTTTAATGAGAACTTGGAAACTAAGAAACAACTAACATAACTGATGCAGAATAGATTCAGGGACTAAAGACTACTATACCATTAGTAGTATACACAGGGGTGGGATTCAAATTTCTTAACAACCGGTTCAGTGGGCATGGCCTAATTTGTGGGTGTGGCTTGGTGGTCATGTGATTGGGTGGGTGTGGCTTGTACATAAATATTGTAAATATTTATGTAAATATTGTATATGTGTGTGTGTGTGTGTGTGTGTATGTGTGTGTGTGTGTGTGTGTGTAGGTCTAGGTGTGTTCGGGTCTTTTCCTGTGTAAGATTAAGAGTATCTTGGTGACGTTTCAGCGAGGTCCCACTCATCATCCTCAGACTGGTGCTTTCGGCTTCATGCCAGTGCAAGCAGTGTGTGATCGGAGCTGCCGTCTCTCTATAAATACTGGTGGTGGAGTCTGGTGTGCTGGGCTGGTTGGCTGCGCTGCTGCCTCTTGATTGGTTGATGGAGTTGATGTTGGTATAATGGGCTATGTGATGGCCTTGTGGGTTTTGTTGTGGAGATATCCTGGATCTTGTACTATAATCTCCTGGGTCATTTGTTTTGTAGTGTTCTTTTTTCCACTAGCCTCTCGTGTTTTAACGGCTTGGGTAATGGGTTGTGTTATGGGCTTGCAAGTTCTTTTGTTGTAGTATCCTGGGTCCTGCCTTGTAATCTCCTGGGTTGTTTGTGTTTTGATCTCTTTTCCATTACTGTGTAGTAACGGCTTGGATAATGGGTTGTGTGATGACCTTGTGAGATTTATTGCTGTGGTATCCTTGGTCTTGTGCTGTGATATCCTGGGTCATTTACTGTGTTGCAACTTCTTGAGTTCTTGTGGTATAATTTTCTGAGTTTTCTGATGTGATATCCTGAACGGGTGGCTGTGATGTAGCATTTTGGGTTTTAGTCTGGCTTCGAGTTTGGGGTCTGGGTCTGTGTTCTTGGCATGTGTCAGCTTGTTTGGTTTTAGGGTTGGGGGGTGCGACAGCTGGCAAAGCAGCCGTGGTCTGTTTTCTGGATGGTGGTTGTCCTTTGTTTATAGGATGGGCTTGGGCCTGGGTCTGATGAGGGGGATTGGCGGTGGTGTCCCGTGTTGTTTTGGGTCTGGTGTTGGTTTTCGTGGCTGGGACTCATTTGTTGGTGAGGGCTAGCTGCCAGATGTCTGGTAGGCGGGAGGTATCATCCCGTCTATCCATGTTACAGGGGTGTTTCTCTATCTCAATGGCTTCCCTGATTATTCTCTTGCTGGAGTGTTCAGTGTTGGATATTAATTTGGTTCCTTCGAAATTAATTTCATGTCCTGTGGCTTTAAGGTGCTGGAAGAGGAAGGAAGTATTTTCTTCTCTTCTGACTGCATTTTTGTGTTCTGTGATGCGTGCATTTATTCTGTTGGTTTGTTCAATGTATGTGGCTGGGCAATTGTTGCATGGTATTTAATAAACTCCTTGGTTTTCTAGATGGATCTTGTCTTTGGGGTTTCTTAGGATGTTGGCTATTTTTTGGTCAGTGCCAAAGGCTGTCCTGATATTGTGTTTGTGGAGAATTTTGCTGATTTTGTCTGTGGTGCCTTTGATGTAGGGGGGGAGTGTGATACCATTGTCTTGTTCTGTGTCTTGGTTTTTTGGGGGTATCTCTTTTCGGATTAGATTGGTGATAGTGTTTCTTTGGAATCCGTTAGAAATTAATACGTTAGTGAGGGTGTGTAGTTCTGTTCTCAGGTGGTCTTTGTCAGCTAGGCGTTTGGTTCTGGAGATGAGGGTCTTGGCTACAGAGTTGATCTGTGCAGGGTGGTGATGGGATTGTGCATTTAGGTAGTGCTATGCCATTCTGGAATTCAAGATGGAGATGATAAGCTTGCTGAGAAGTTACATGGGCCTGTTTAGTCAAACATATACAAGAGGGTCTTCATTGGGAAATGAAAATGTCTTCAAGAAATGCTATGCAGAAACCATGCAAAGATACACTTTAATTAGTTTTAAATATGATACTCTTTTCAAGTGCTTACCGCGGCTGTTATTGATTCTTTGTAATGCCCTGAGAATATAAAATTACATCTCAAATCTCCTTACATGTATATCTTATTGCACTATCTACAGTCAGCCTTTTATGGTGGCACCACCATTTATTACAGCAGTAACTGTACCTCTGTCTGATGATCTATATAAAGTATTTACTATTTTAAGGGGTTTCTTTCCCCTCTGAAACTGGAGTCTTCTCACCAAATCAACTACCATTCAAATAATCAGATTACTATATGCACAAAAGATGACCCAGATACATGTCTACAATGAATGCCAACATAGGGTGAAACCATGAAAAACTTAAAGAATTTCATCAGTCTGTATGGAAAAGATGTTCATTGAATATCCCCCCCACAATCAATAGGTGTTGGGTTGTTTTTTGTGGCAGTAGATTCCTGAGCTAATAAGAGAGAGAGGTTTCTATTTCAGACTCCACATTGGAATCCTCCTTTTGTTTAATACATTCTTCCTTGCACGAAACACAAATTACCTGAAATTAGAAAACCATCATCAATCTGAAGCTTGTGTTATCTTGGTAGTTAACTTGCAAGGAATAGTGCTATTCAATGCCCCATGAAAATTTAACGTTGATTTTATATATGAAAAAGGCTGTTGTTTCCAACTTTTCTTAGAGGACCAAGAGAAGAAGTCAATCCTAAAGAACCTCTCTGGGCAGGGAATTCTTAGCAATTCTTTGACTGTTCCCTCATGGTTCTGAGGGTTTTTTTTCCACATGAAGTTTCAAGGTCATCCATCTCTTAAGAAATCCTCCACTCTTTTTTTAAGGTTGATTTTCTTCGGCCTGAAGATCTCAATTAACTAATGGTAGGCAAGAACAGTATTAGATCTGGTAGTTCAAGTATAATGTATCCTTAGATTCACACAGAGAAAAATGGCCAAATTTTATTACTCTCCTTTTGAGGTGCTGAGAAAAAAATATTGGAGAATACAAAAACCATTTTTTTCTGTTATCATTATCACCTCTGTTTTGTTGTGTTTCTTCATTAAAATAACTGAAAGAAGAAAGGACAAACTTTACTGTTTTTATTTACCAATTTATGTACCAACTAGTGGAGCATCCTTTGCAAAAACTGTTTCTTGAAGCTTTCTTTTCGAACCAGACGAAACAAAGCTATCTGCTAGCAAAAAGTCTTCCGGAAGAGATCTGATATTTCAAAATTAAATTTTAAAATGATTTCCCCATCTAGTTTCCTTCGAACTCGTCCTCTGAAAGGAACAAATAAGTTTATTTTACTCACGAGAAGCAACTTTTGACTCCAGAAAGATTTAAGTTAGTAATCTTTATGTAAGCCTTCAGAGGACCTCCCAACTGGAGAACATATATTAAGGACCCTGGGTTGAATTGCACTAGTCATGTATGATATTGGGCCCACAAGTGTAATGTGGAGCCCTTAAGGATAATACAAAATGCCACATAGCTCTGTGGGCAGGGAAGCTATAAAACTGCTTGTCACAAGCAAGCAAGGCACAGGGTTACATTTGGTCTGAAGAACCAAGCTGTGTTAGAACTAGCCATCAAACCTAATGAAAGTGTTAATTAGGATATTACAGAATTTATAGCCAAAATATCCTCTCTGCTAGACATATCCCATTGCTGCACATTTAATTAACTGTTTTGTCATTAAAAAGCCCAGAGAACATTGTGGGTGAACTCATAGTAAGTAGAAGTCTCTAAATAGCAAGCAAACAATCCTCCATATTTTCTGTTCAAGCTTTTTAGCTTTGATTTTTCTTTCAAAGCAGACAGGCAAGGAACATGTGATTATCAGCTGGTTATAGGAATAAGCACACATTTAATCTACATAATCATCAATCTTCCTTTATGTAAAAGTGATTAGCAAATAGGGTTTTTAAGCAACTGTTTAGTTTACACATTGGCATCCTAGATTAACTTATTTCTAAAACACTTGATTTTTATCACGCTGCTTAATGATTTGTCCCATGATTTATTGGGTAATATGATGAATCATGTTAGATTTATTGTTTATCCTATAAATAGTGCAACAAATCATTAAACAGTGATAAAACCCAGCGGTTTCATGACAGCGTCCACCTATGGCGTCTTCCTTGTACCACGGGGGGCTACTGCTGTGTGGTGGATTTAATTGTTCTTTGCTTCTCTCTCATTTTCTCTCTCCTGCTTTTATGACATTAGATGAGAGGGAATCTCCATTTTTAATTAAATGGGTCTAGAAAATAATGCTGAAGTCACAATCTGAGATTTCAGCCGTATTTATTTTATATACTCTCATACATAAAAGATCAAATTTTTGCTAGGTGTTAAAACCAAATGCATTCTACACATGCAATACTCATTATAAAGTTGTTACGTGTAATAATAATGCTTCATTTTAGAGCTGGCAAGCTATCTGCTTTCCTTCCTCTTCCTCTTCCCCTCCCTTGTCCATTCCAAAATGGAGATTGGCAAAAATGTTGGATAAGTTGATCCAACATCATTATTTGAAGAGAGAGCTTCTTTAGATGTTTTATTAATCAAGCAGAGTTGCATTGCATAGTTATTTTCAACACCTGTATGGAAAGCTAAAGAGACACATTCTTCAACATACAGCTCTGTATGATGTCAGGTTGGGCCAAGGTAAAACTATAGTTTAAGTATCTGACAGTTTCCCATTTTTGCAAATTTTGGATTTTTCTCCATCTCCCATTGTTATTAATGGGAATTTGAGTAGCTAAACATTTAAACTACTACTATGTAATTTGGTGCACATTCCTCCAAGCATCTGCATTTTTATTTGCAATTTTGCAAATCCTTTTTCATAATGTAATGCATCTTAGAAAACGATTTTTATGATGTGCATTTTGGAGACTTTTCGCTAATGAGGATTCTTCTGAAATGGTGCTTTGCATTGCACATTTTAGAAAAGTAAACATTTCTAATGACATGTAAGTTTGAAAATGCAAAAGAATTAAGTTTTTTTTTTCTTAGATGAATTTGAGGATAGGTCACTCAGTGCAACTGGCTCCATAACATTTCTGTTGCTAGTATCTGTGTAGCTTCTCAATCGTCCGGGTCATAGTTGTCCCAAAGGTGCTTTTTTTTTTTTTCCCAAAAGGCAACTGGAGTTTCTTGGTTTTGTTTCCTTAAAATGTTTCTCTTCTCATCCTTCAGTTCTGAAGAAGCTTCTTGCATGAAAAGGGAAATGTTTTCAAAGGAAAAACCATGAGAGTCCTGTCGTTTTTGGAAAAAGCATCTTTGGGACATTCTGTTGCTACTGATGTCAGTTTGGAGGAACTAAATTAGACCACTGGACTTCCTTCTTATCAAAACAAACAAATTTTCCTTTCCTTAATCCTACCTATATAAGGCAATGACCATAGACTATATACACAAAGACCATAAAACTACACAGTCAAAAAAACACCTGTTGCCGTCCATATCCAATAGAAATGAAGTCACCATTGGGTTGACTTGGCTGATGTCCCTATAATTCTTTGAATCAAATCTACTTTGATATTATCAGCATTCCTTTCAAAGAGTGGGCATTATATACCAAGGATTGAAAGTAGCACTTAACATCATCGTGACAAGCCAGAGAAGATTTCCTACCAAATGTCTTCCTTGCTTTGCCATCCTTCCCACAGAAGCATCACATGCGGGAAGAGAACATCAACCCAGCGAGATCAACGGGGTAATGATTTCATCCTGTGAAGCGATTTCCCATTTCTGCTTTTGTTTCCAACCCTGTCAAAGGAAGCTGTATTCAAAATCGTAATTTATGTTTATGCTAAAGTTGTCATTTCTCTCTCTGACTTGGGATGATTAACTGTCTCCCCTCCATAAATTAGAAAGGGAAAAGGATAGGTATTAGATAAATTGGTAACAAAACAGAATAATTTCATTAAATTAAAGAGATCTCTCATGTTGCAGCATGAGATGGATGGCAAAAAAGTATGTCTAAGGAGTCGGATAGACTTGCCAGACAGAGCGATGAAATTTTAGCAGATGCTCATTGATGCATATTTGATTTTTCACTTCAAAATGTATAGAATGGCAGGCTTTTATTTATTTTTCCCAACTCATTTTTCAAACAAATCCCTGAAGATATTTCAAGTAATCACTAATTTAACATTTTTTTACCTCATTTTACTATTCGAGCAGTAAATAACTTTTCATGTTAGCAGTATTTTTGTCTGGCTGTTTTTACGCTGTTCTTGGAAACACCTTTGAGTTAATTGTCACGGATGCTTTCCAGAAATGTTTTGCCTTCCCAGCACAACCTATACAGCTGGGATTTTCTGATGGTGTCTCATTCCTGAACAAGCCAATGTCAGCGTTCCAAGTAATGCACCCATTGAAAGCAGAACTCCAAGGCAGGTAGATTCCTCAAAGAACAATATATTGGATATATCATATTGGCACAACCTGGTGAAAACCAACTCTGAAAGTTCCTGCAGTTTTCACCTAATTAAAAAATGAAAGTTCCCCCTTCCCCCACCCCCCCAGTCATCAGTCACATTGTCCAATAGAAGTGCTGGCTGGTTGCTTGGTTACTCTATTCCTCCTCTTTCCAGCCACCTGTTAAAATGTCCTTGGTTCCCACAGGAAAACTTTCTGTTTTGACTACAAAACCCCAGCTATCTATTTCCCTATCCTGTCTTGTGGCAACCCTGGAGCCATAAAGATGACCTCAGCCAGGTTCACTCCAGGGGTTGACAGCCAAGGCTGCTCCTGTTTAACTTTCAAGGTTAGCCAAAGTGAGCTAAGTACTGATCAAATGAATATCTGCTTTCAATCTTAATTTGTAAGAGTCTGTTTGATGAAGGAACTTCTTTAATAGAGCAGAGAATCTGTGGTGAAATTCCAGGACTAGAGGGAAGGTATTCCTGTAGTTTGATCATTTTAAATTGGCTAGAGTATGTGTGAAGTTTGCAATTGTACAATATCTTTAATTGTCATTTTTTTTTGGAGTGGTCTACAGACTCCCTGGCTGCTAATGCATTCATATAAAACTCAAGGAGGAAATTTTCATCGAGAGCTTTTTCAGAATAGAAAATGTGGGCAGATTACAAGGTAACAGAACAGCCAAAAAGATGTCTATTAGAACGCAGGAATGTCAACAGTAGCCTCCTCTATTATCTCCCACAATAAATGGAAAAATTATAGTAAGAGACTGAGAAATTGCTAAGTGGGTTTTGGCAACAACACAGTGCTTTACCGACTTTTCTTATATGTTTCATGAACAAAGACCTGGATAGGGAATTTCTCCTTTCAGAAGATATCCTTTGGATTAGTGAGAGTAGCTATTAGGACCATGGTTTCTGAACAGGTTTTTTTCCCCAGCCCAAAGCATTGATCAAGTCAAGAGTTTGTTGAATTAGTTGGGTGGAAGGGCCTTTCATTCCCACACCCTTGTCTATGATGAGGGAAATTAACTCGGAACTCTTGAAAAACACAGGTGCATCAGGGTGGGCTATGTGGCAGAAGCATGAGAGAGCGAATACAGGAGTTAGGCTTTTTGGCAGTCCTACAATTAACTTTTATAACCACCCCAGTATTTGCACTAGAATTAGGGATTCAAATATATTCATAGAGAACAGCTTTACACAAAGAATGGCTGAAATAAGGGGTGGAAAAAACTGCTGCAGTTAGAAATAGAAGTCAGTGGTTTAAATCAATTCAGAGAGAATCCTCCCTTCCTCCTTCCCGTTCCCCTTCTTTCCTCCCTCCCTCCTCTCTATTTTTCTCTCTATTTCCTTCCTTCCTTCCTCCCCCTCCCTAACTTCTTTTCTCTCTCCCACTCTCCTCTCTATCCTTCTTTATTTTATTTATTTATTTTGTCAAGCAATTATAAGATAACAGGTATAAGTATAAACATAGTTATGAATACATGAAATGGGTACATATAAGAAAAATAAAAGAAACAATAGCACAGGGACGGTAGGCGCATTGGTGCGCTTATGCACACCCCCTACAGACCTCTTGGGAAAGGGGTGAGGTCAATAGTAGACAGTAATATTTATTTATTTATTTATTTGATTTGTCAAGATAACAGGTATAAGTATAAACATAGTTATGAATACATGAAATGGGTACATATAAGAAAAATAAAAGAAACAATAGGACATGGACGGTAGGCGCATTGGTGCGCTTATGCACACCCCCTACAGAACTCTTAGGAAAGGGTAAGGTCAATAGTAGACAGTAATATTTATTTATTTATTTATTTATTTATTTGATTTGTCAAGATAACAGGTATAAGTATAAACATAGTTATGAATACATGAAATGGGTACATATAAGAAAAATAAAAGAAACAATAGCACAGGGACGGTAGGCGCATTGGTGCGCTTTATGCACACCCCTACAGACCTCTTGGGAAAGGGGTGAGGTCAAGAGTAGACAGTAATATTTATTTATTTATTTATTTGATTTGTCAAGATAACAGGTATAAGTATAAACATAGTTATGAATACATGAAATGGGTACATATAAGAAAAATAAAAGAAACAATAGGACATGGACGGTAGGCGCATTGGTGCGCTTATGCACACCCCCTACAGAACTCTTAGGAAAGGGGTAAGGTCAATAGTAGACAGTAATATTTATTTATTTATTTATTTATTTATTTGATTTGTCAAGATAACAGGTATAAGTATAAACATAGTTATGAATACATGAAATGGGTACATATAAGAAAAATAAAAGAAACAATAGCACAGGGACGGTAGGCGCATTGGTGCGCTTATGCACACCCCCTACAGACCTCTTGGGAAAGGGGTGAGGTCAAGAGTAGACAGTCTAAGGTTAAAGTTTTTGGGGTTTGGGGAAGAAATCACAGAGTCAGGTAGAGTATTCCAGACATTGACCGCTCTGTTGCTGAAGTCGTATTTCCTGCACTCAAGTTTGGTGCGGTTCTATTTCCTTCCTTCCTTCCCCTCTCCCTCCCTCCCTCCCTCCGTCCCTTTTTTCCTTTTTTCCTTCCTTTTTTGCAAATTGGATAAGAATGAATCTTTAGCTGAAATTCCCCCAAAGATGAAAGACTCAGATGTTTTCCTTGGAGTCGTGAAAGATGTTGCTTGTAGTCCATGGATTCCTCTTTGGGCTGTAACACTTTTGTATGTTTTCTTGGGCTGATCTCATGCCATGTTTTGCCTTCTTGCTGTGTAAACAAAGACACTTTTTCATCTAAAAGCAGCACAAAAGTTTCACTAGGTGAAAAGCCTAGGAAGGAAGCCTTGGAAAGCCCATTGATCCTGAAATGCTGATAGTTAGCTAGGGAAGGGGGGAAAGAGGGGAGCCCAATTACACAACTCTCTGCTTGGTTAATGAATGGTAGCAGTTTCCCATCATGGTGAGCCAACATTTTAGCCATCCTAAAGAATCCTTCAAAGGACGCCACAGGTTTATCATTGAAAAACAGAAGAGAAGAGACTTGTGTCAGCCACCAGCTGTGTTTTGTCCTCTCTCCTTATGAAGATAGCACTGGGCTGCTGCTCTGCCTTTCTTCTCATTGTTACCTGCATGGCTGTTGGTATTTACTGTATTTTAACACCCAGCAGAGAAAATGGAACCAGCCTTACAGAAAGACAGCTGCTGATGAGAGGATCTATTTCCCATAGGTTTCTGAGCTGGCGACTGAAAATGTCTTGTAACTCTATTAGGAAAGACCCGTGGTGATCAATACAACCAACCGGGCCAGAAAAGCGGCTCTCAGAGCGGGAAGAAATTGGCACATTCCCGGGAACGGTACTCAAGGGAGGCAATTTTTCCAGGCAGAGTCTTGCCTTCCCTATCCAGTCCTTTGTTTGCACAACCATGCTGCTTATGGAGGAAGAGAAGCAGGATGCAATGCGAGATCAGACAGATCTTGAGACTTATTTATTCAAGGGAGCCATTCTGCATGCTTGGCTTAGATGCCTGTTTAGTCACAAAGAAAAGCTAAGGGAAATATTTGAGTTTTTCTGGGTCTTGGTCCAGCTTAGTTTCTGAGGAGGTTTGACCGGAGATAAGATGATAGGGAAGGAATTATGTACAATTAGTACATTCGTTATTGCTCAACTGAGCATTGGGGGAACCATGAATGGTACTCAAAGGCACCGAGGAACAGGTTGGCTCAAATAATATGGTGGGACGTATTCCAGATTCCCAAGTTGGAGGGAACGCATTCCAAAGGAGACAGCAAAGTTTAGGTAGTTTAGTTGGGAGGAAGAGGATCAAATTGTCTTGATCATTTGGCCCTACTCATAGAAGCAATCAGAGGAGCAAAGCATAAGGATTCTCTGCTTTCTCCTGATGTAAATTATTATTCATGCTTGGAAGGGACTGGTAAGCAGGCAATAATAGCAAGGAGATTGAGATTTTCTAGGAAGGAAAGAAGAAAGGGAAGAAAGAAGGAAATAAAATGTACTATCATTAGTTCATTTAAGTTACTTCCTACAGTGGAGAAATCAGTGTTATATATTAACACGCTGTATATACACACACACATGCACATACACTGTTTCCTGAATTCAGATCTAGTATTTGTCTTGTCATTAGGGTTTCAAGCTAGTAATTTCCAACTAAATTCAAAGAACTGAAAGAAATGGCTTTGGAGAGATGAAACTCGAAAGTGGGAAGTGTTAACATTGTCCCATTCCATGTGCCTTAAGAACAACTTATATAAATGGAAGGGAAATACTTAACTCAGAGAAGTGGCAGCCTTGTCTTTGACTGCAATGGTCCAGATGAAGGGAAATGTCTACCAAGCCTGTGGATTAACTCAAATAATCACAACAAATGGCATCACCCACCGAGATTTGTACTGTATTTGAAGGGTAGTTAGATTGCAATATATTTGACATAAACAGAGTACCAATTAAACTGTTGGCTTAGGACCCAGCCATTGAAGCTTACTGAGTGATTTTAGGCTAATCAGCTTTCTCCTAACCCAGTTTACCTCCTGGAATTGTTGTTATGGAGGGAAATATAAAGAATAAAAATATAAGCAAATACATGAGATGACAATCATTTATTGTGAATGAGCACAAAGGACACGAGAACCCTTGCAAGTTGCAGAGAACTTGTAAGGAATGCATACTGCATAGAAGGCTTCTCTTTATAACTTCTTATTTTTGGTGGGACCAGACAGTCTCTCAAGATGAAATAAAAACTTGGAGGACAGAAACCAAAGTCTTACTCTGCTAGGCTATGGGGATAGCAAAATTATGGGCCAGACTTACCCAACGTGTCATCTCTGGATTTCAGCTGGTGAAATTTTCAACAATTCTGGCTGCTGAGGGAAGTCTGGGAATTGAAATCCACACATTTGGAGGTTAGACTGAATTCTTTCAGCCAACTAGAAGATTTGACCATTTGGCTTGCTCTTGTTGTGCACGAAGTATGAACAACCAAAGGCTTGTGTTAGCATTAATGCAGGCAAACTCTGCCTACAGCCAGGAGTTCAATCCCGACCAGCTCAAGGTTGATTCATTCTTCCATCCTTCTGAGGTCAGTAAAGTAAGGAGATTATTGAGGCCAAGATGCTGAAGTTGTAAAGATGTAAAGCAGGAGTCTTCAAACTTGACAAGCTTTAAGACTTGTGGACTTCAACTTCCAGAATTCCTCCTCCAGTCGTGTTAGCTCAGGAATTCTGGGAGTTGGTCCACAAGTCTTAAACTTGCCATGTTTAAAGGCCCTTGCTGTAAAGCATTATAGGGTGGTATATAAGGAAAGATTCCACCTGGAAATTTTCTGACAGTGAGAGCAATCAACCAGAGGAACAGAAGTTGGCTTCAGAAGTTGTGGGAGCTTCATCACTGGAGGCTTTCAAGAAGAGACTGGCCATCTGTCAGAAATGGGGTAGGGTCTCCTGCTTAGGTGGGGTGGGGATTGGACTAGATGACCTACAAGGTCCTTTCCAACTCTGTTAATCTGAATAGCTGAATAAGTCTAAGTGCTATTTTACATCCATCTCCCTCACTTCAGTTTTTCAGATGTGTTGAATTACAGCATCCACAATTCCCAGTCAGTGTGGCTGAAGGGAAGTAGGCAAAAGTTGTCACCGAACCCATCTGGGGGAAGCAGATGAAGGGACCTGTACAAGGTAATAGGGAGGGAGGGCTTTTCAGTGAACAAATGCAAAGAGAGAAAGAGTTTTCACTACAGACTTGAAAGGACAAAAGAAATTGTTTTCTTTAAAGAGAGACGTACTCTTGACGGGTAATGTGCTAAACAAATTAGTGAATTTTTATGAGTGATTTATGAGTGGAGGCTTCAAAATGCCCCATGTATTTATTTATTTATTTTGTTTCAAAGAGGCCAATGAATTCTGTAGAATTTGGCAATGTGTCCTCAGCCTGGCTGGGGCCCCTCTCCGTGTACGCAGCCCTCATTAGGGTGATGATTTGAAATCTTTGAAGAAGCTTCAGAAATGATGAAGCCAACGTGGAGGAATGCTGCACAAATGACATTATGAGGCAGCCAAAACCCGAAGGGGAAGCGCGGTGGAGCACATCTCTTTTGAAAAAGAAAGATACCCCAGAGGCACAATTACAAGGCGGTAGATTTATGGAGTGGCAACGGAAAAAGAGTATACAGAATCTCTACCCTCTTTCTCCAGTTCTGGACAGCTGAAAGTGAGCCAAAGAAATAGAATCTCTCTCTCTCTCTCTCTCTCTCCCTCTCCCTCCCTCCCTCCCTCCCTCCCCCCCTCTCTCTCTCACACACACACACATATTAAAACAGCGAGGCAAAACTTTCCATGCGCTCACAAGCATGGGGTATTAATTTATGTCACTGTGATTAATAACAGTTGCTATTCAACAATAGATGCTGATAAACTATCATGTTTATAATTGCATGCACAAAGCTATATCTAAATGGAAGCGGGGGGAGTGGTTGGGAGAAAGGAGAGTGAGAGAATGAAATAATCCCCTGCTACACTTCTACTCTTTTTACTCTTCTCGAATAGAGTGTGTGGATCCCACCGTGCCTCCAATTTCTCAGGTCTAACTTTTACTAGGGGTCTTTAGAGATGCCAGGTGACTCCGAGGATCCCAGTTCTATCCTTTGGAAGTGATTTGGGGGTTTTGGCCCCTTTTTGTTTTATTCGCTGGCATTTAGTTCTGCGGGGAAGAAGCTACTGAAACGATTCACTTGATAGTTGAGGGATTTAGGATCATATTTGGCTAGGGGTGGTCAACCTTAACAGCTTCCCTCAGCAAGATTGCTCTTTTTCCCCTGTCTGCAATTTATCCCTTGGGGTCTAAAAGTACAGGAAAACGAATCACAGCAGGCAGGATGCTATACTCTTCTAGCTTAGCTGTATTTTATTGCCCTTCCCATAAGAAACAACTAAGCTGGGAGAGAGCAGCATCCTGCCTGCTGTGATTCAGTTTCCTTAAGCTTATGGCTACATTACATACGGCTCAGCATTCATTGTGGTTAGGACACCCTTAACCCAGGCAAACAACAAACAGTAATTCGCTATAGCTTGCCAATCCATCCACCTACTCAGAGTCAAAGCAAATGTCACATAGCAATAGCAATGGCACTTAGACTTATATACCGCTTCAGAGTGGTTTACAGCAGTGGTGGTATTCTACCGGTTCCAACCAGTTCTGGCATACCGGTAGTGCCAAAGATCAGCTGGCGGGGAACCGGTTCACTCTGAGTCTCTCTGATGCTTTTTAACCTCTCAGCTGTTTGGCATGGCAGAGCGGATTGTTGTGCTAAACAGCTGAGAGGCACAGTAGCTTAGTTTTTATTGTTTTAAAGCATGTGCAAAGTGCATGTTTGGTGTGTGCACATGTGAGAGTTGCGCAATTCCACCCCCTGTAGCCACCCCCACCAAGCCATGCCCACAGAGCCGGTGGCGGGAACTTTTGAATCCCACCACTGCTTTAGAGCCCTCTCTAAGTAGTTCACAGGGTCAGCATATTGCCCCCAACAACCCGACTCCTCATTTTATCAACCTCAGAAGAATGGAAGGCTGAGTCAACCTTTTGCCTAGTGAGAATCGATCTGCCAAATTGCAGTCAGCTGGCAGTCAGCAGAAGTAGCTTTCTAATCACTGCGCCATGGTGGGGAATCCAACTTGTGTTCCAACTTGAACCTCTTATCAAACTTCGCAGTAACCAGTAGTCTCTTTCTCTTCAAGTGATTAACACCAAGAGAGCAAGGCAACCCAATTGGGACAAGATCCATTCTATCTCTTTCCTCCAGCTTTGGTTTTCAAAATAGAGTTCTGTGTAGACACACTTGGAGGAGCAATTCTGCTTTGGATCCAATCTAGCACTTACCTGGTGTCTATTGATTCGTAATCTAACCATAGCTCTCTAGGAGCATGGTGGCTTGTGTGGTTAGGACACTGGGTTGGAGGTTAGCAAGTCTGTGTTTGAGACCAGGGTGCAGAGGTGGAGTGGTTAAGCTCCTGTCTTCACTCCTGCTCTTGTCAGGGACCTTCGAGCACTGGTGATGTAATCCTTTCAAAAAAGAATAGTTATGAAATCAGGTTAATTTTTCTAACCAGATGTAAACATGCTTCTAAGGACAACAGAATAAGCCTAGGCAAAATACAGTCAATGCTTCTTGGCACAAATCTTTAAATCACAGAATGCTTCTCAGCAGAAAGGAACAAATAGGGCAGGTTGTGAGACATAGGACACAGCTGACTTGGAAGGTTTATTGGGGTGCAGAAAATGACCAGATCATCAGTCTGGCCTGCCCCAGGGTCCACTGGTCCTTTCTTCATGGTTCCCATGTTTGAACAGAGGTCCAAGATGACATACAAGTTGAATTTCTATATGACATATGCTTTGACTCTAAGCCCCAGTCAGAGCCCAGAATTCAGATGTCTAAATTATTGAACATAGGTGTTTTTCCATTCAGAAGGAAGAGTGGCTTCACAAACCCTACTGTACAACTCTGAGCTTCCTTCATTGTGCCTTATGTCAACCCATTTAAACAGAGCACGACTTACTAAATTATATAAACACGATCTAAGCCTCCTTCCATTAAGTTGTTATAAACTTGTGAGTTCACTGGGGGGTAATATCAATCTTGGTTAATAAGGTTGTTTCTTATCTCCCCATGGGTTGTGGGAGAGGATAAGCAGAGCGATGCAGGATAGGGTCAAATGAAAGAGCATGAATCATGCCATTACAATGCAAATTCTACCCCTTTGATTCCATTTCATGACATTTTACTCTGGATTCTTCTGATTCTGAATTTTATGGAGAATCCCATTGGGAAGGAAGGAAGGCTACCCAAAGCTTCTAGGGTAGTGGCAGTGATGATTCATCTCAATAATTTTGCTTTAAGCTAAACAACGCTTCAAAACTCTTTTCCTAAGCATTGACCTCTGCTTCTGTTGGCTAAATGAAACTCCCACGTTTCTTCTCTTTTCATTCCTTTTTAACCTCCAACATATCCAGTAACTATTGCAATGTGCTCTACATGGGGCTGCCCTTGACAGGGACCTGGAAGCCCCAGTTGGTGCAAAATGCAGCAGCCCACATGGTTTTGTGCAGACCTCAGTGGACCCATGTTTTACCTCTCCTGCAGGAGCTGCATTGGTTGCCAATTTACTTCTGGGTGTAATTCAAGGTGCTGGTTGTCACCTTTAAAACCCTTCATGGCTTGGGACCATGTTATTTAAGGGACCCTATCTTGCTGGTCACATCTACTCAACCCACCAGAGTGGGGAGGCAGGGAATGTTATAGGTCCCATCCCCTAGGGAGATACACCTGGTGGGACCCAGAAGAAGGGCCTACTCTGTGGAGGCTCCCTGTCTCTGGAACATCATTCTCCCAGAAATTAGAATGGCCCCGACTCTAACACTCTTCCAGAAGGCGCTGAAGACCTGATTCCTAGAGGGCCCGGGGAACCCAGAGCGAGATGGAGCCCATTAAATGGCTCATATGATGTGTTGTTGATGGGGCAGGGGGTTATTTTATTTTATTACATATGACTCTTTTATCGGTTTTATTGTTTTTATACAATATTTTTATATTCTTGTAAATCGCCATGTGCGAATAGGCGGCATTATAAATCTCCTAAATAAATAAATAAAACCAAGACAAAATTTCTTCTTCTGCTTGTAATGCAGCAGAACATGTGCAGAAATACAAACTCAACAAACAAACTCAAGGTAAACCGCACCAAACTTGATTGCAGGAAATATGACTTCAGCAACAGAGCGGTCAATGTCTGGAATACTCTACCTGACTCTCTGGTTTCTCCCCCAAAGCCCAAAAACTTTAACCTTAGACTGTCTACTATTGACCTCAACCCTTTCCTAAGAGGTCTGTAGGGGGCGTGCATAAGCGCACCAATGTGCCTACCGTCCCTGCCCTATTGTTTCTTTTATTTTTCTTATATGTATCCATTTCATGTATTCATAGCTATGTTTACACTTATACCTGCTATCTCACAATTGCTTGACAAAATAAAATAAATAAATAAAAATAAATAAAGTCTTTCGAGACTTTACTTTCTTACTGGAAAGATCAGAAAGTGGTTTAGGCCCATGTTGTGTAGATGCATAGAAGTCTCTTTTGACGACTAGATGTGCCAGATAAGTCCCAGAAGCACCTGGGAGCATCTCAGTGAAATAAATTGTGTCTTCCCTGCACCTTGTCAGAGTGAATTGTATCTCCTTTGTGATGTGGAGCACTTCATTGAAGTGAAGTCTTGCTGCTTCAGAGATACTGATTGGGCGACCTCTCTGAAAATATTCATTCCTACTCAGTCAGTGGCTGAGATTCTGAATGGCATATTTTCTAAAAGGTCTGAGTGACTTAATATGTCAGGTGTGATCGGAAGGTAATGTCAGGCCCAAGATATATCTTACCTTTCTCCTTTTACGGCTTCTCATTCTGTTTGATGAAAAAGGGTGCAATCTTAAAAGTTTTTTTTCCAAAAGGTGAAGATATTTCCCTAAAGTTCTTGGGAGTTAAGAGTAATATTCTTGCCCTTTTTTGGCAGTGAAAACTGAAAAGTCTGTGGCAGCCCAGCATTATATCAGACACGTTCCAAGATTTGTTTGATCTGGGATGTTATCTTCTATCCCAGCATGTTCCTAGGATAGAAGTCAGAAGGACAGAAGTCTGTCTTGACCTGACAGGATGACCACAAATGTCTGATCACCTTTTCAAAGAAGAGAAGCAATATGAGCCCCTTAAGAAGATGGTTCCTACAACATCCAGTGGTTCAAATTACCACTGCAAAAAAAAAAAAAAAAAGCTTCGCAGACTCCTTCCAACCCAAGCAAAAGTGTGGTTAAGTCCTGGTCAACAAAAGAGTCCTATATTCAAAACTTCAGATTAGAAACCAGGAAAGGAGAAAGGAAGTTTCCAGTTGAAGAAATTTCTCATGGATGACCTGATGGGAGAATTAAACGAACATGGTCTAAAGGAACGTGAGAGTTCTGGTGTATAAGTTCTGCATAGTCAGGGGAAAAATGCTTCTTGATTGGAATGGGTCAAAAATTTGAAAGAGACCCAGATAGGAGATAAACAGAAACCATGGCACCGTAATATCCTTTTAAAATAGGAATCTCTTGCTTCCTTGCTGTACTTGCTGAATAGGTTGCTACATAATCATAGTCAAGCAACTGCTTTTTAAATGCTTATTTGGGAGACTTTCCAATGTTGCTCTACAAGTTATTCATCTCACAAATGGAGATTCCCTTGCTCCCTTGCTCTCTGAAGTAGATCAGCAAGTCACTTTAAGGATCCTTGAGCATGAGAGAGAGAGAGATCCTCCCAAGGTCACCTCCTCTGGATGCAGGAAATTTGGGGCGCGAACCTGTCAGCCAGCTCATGGCTTTGATTTTGGATGTGCAGTTGGACAAAGGCTACTAGTGAAAGATAAGGTTCTTTTTAAAGGTCCATAAGAACTGGGACTTCTCATGAATAAAAATTCACCCAGGAAGAGAAAGTTTGCAAAAGCTTGTATAATAATTTCCAGCCAAGTTTTGGATGAAGGTCTCGAGATTAAAAGCTTTTAATTTCCAATTGAAAAACCTGCTCGCTGGTCCTAAGTTGGCCCTGCATATTGCCTTGTTGGATTCACTGAGCTTTATCTTAGATTTGCTTGAGCCAGATAACATCTGGGCCTTAAAGCATGACACAATATGGGAACCATGCAAGAATCCAGAGCCATTGGGTTTGCTGTTGGGGAAATAAAAGCAATCAAAAAACGAAACAACCTTCACCCTAACTTAACTGGAAGAAGTCCACAATAGTGTTTGTTGTTGCTGCTGCTGCTATTACAATGATGTGTGTGTGTGTGTGTGTTGGGGAATTCTTGCATGTCTGAATGTCTCTATCAAAGGCTGAATTATGAAACAATCTACCTGCAGTCTCTGTTTTTATAGTAGTAGAAATTCTACCTATAACATGTCTACATATCATGAAATCTTGCAGATGTAATGTGCCATATATTAAAATGTGGTATTATGTTTTCTTTTTATTTGTGTTGATGAATGCTGTGGAGAAATTGAAGCAGATATAGGTAATTTTCTTCTAAAAAGTCACCCCATGCATAAGAGGACACTTTGTCTAAAAGCGATGTTGTTAAGTGTTTAACTGTGTTGTTTTCTTGATAATGTCTCTCTAAATTTCACACTCAGTCTCAAAATCGAGCAGGTAATATCTCTGATTCTTACTAGGTGAAATTCTGGAAATGTTCAGATTCAATTCTTGACATTTCCCTGTCAGGCTCTCTTTCAAAAACCTTCTCCTTTAAATCCTACTCATCCGCTCTGCACAATCAAGTTTAAAAAAATATTTAATGTTCCCTTTCAGAATGATCATGCATATTCAAAGCCAGAATAAATTCAGCATAAGCAAGTCCTATCCTTTGACTTCAGTATGGATGAAAACAGTAACAGCAACTCTCGATTCTTTTATTTAGACTTTCTTCAATAGCCTTTTGCATTTGAGCATGGATGTTTATTTATCAGTTTGGAAGGTAGCACCGTTACATTTAGTGTCACTAAATTGGTGTGTAAATATAAGCATCCTAGAAAAGCATACAAAATGCTCTTTCCTTTTGATCATGATCTATGTTTTTTTTTCTTCCCCTTCCAGGAATGCAAGAAAACCCATTGGGAAATAGAAATGTGCGTGCAAGAAAATGTAGGGTGATTATTATTATTTTTAGCATGTGTTTATGTAATTGTGCTAGTAGAGATATGGGAATCTAAAGCTTAATCTCATGATTTGCAGGTAGCACCAAGTACCTCTGCTGGTTGAAACAAAGGATGCCATGGAAGGGTTCTGTTCTTGAGACCTGCTTCTTTTTCTTGGTGTGAGATGAGGGAGTAGAAAGATCTGCATTCTCAATGTAGCTACACCTCTGAAAGTGAATTAGCCAACACAGATTTGATAAAGCTTATAAACCCTCTGGAGCAGCTTGTGACAGTTTGCTGGCTGGGGTTTTGTCTTCTGCCAGTTACTCCTTGATAGTGGCACTCTTTATTTATGCTTCAGTACCATGTTATCCTCTGGGCTTCAAACAGAAGGGACCTGTCGGCAAGTGTTTTGGATACAGTGTTAGAAAATCCAACCCAGAGCAAAGCGCATGCAACATTGCCCAAGATCCTTTTCAGTCAGTTTTGCTTCCCTTGTAAAAGAATTTCCACCTTTCTCCTCCCACTACACACCTCCCATTGCAACACCCTTAGTGCCATACACACCAAGCATAGCTTGAGGTGACGTATATATCTGTGCCTCCTCAAGGAAGGGGCTCGATGCTGTTGGAAGAATCCAGGAAAAATCAGAATAGACACATTGGAATATTGGTGTGTTTTAAATGGCAGAGGTTAAATTGATAAAAGCAATGGAGTACTCCTTTTCACTCCTGTGTTTCATACCAGCTCATCCAGGGACTGTCATATGTACTGGCGGGAATAAGATCTTGAGTCAGACCCACTGTTTGACAAAGATGTACTTTAGAACCTCATAACATGCAAAGCAGGTGAATAGGTAAGCAGGTAAATCAGAAATCTTGCAGTCCCAGAACCCTTGAAAACCAGGGATGCACTCAGGAAAGTTAATTTTTAACACAGCCTAAGGAGTTAATTGTTGAATCCATGGGAAGTATTAACTATATTTGATTTTATTTAAATACAAGTCGAGTTAAATTTAGTTTGTGTTTTAGTCCAATCCACTGGGGCATTTTTCCAGCAGGTCCAGAGTTTACAGCCTGGAAAAAGTTGTGCATCTCTCTTTTTAAATATAGTCTATAATATTAGTTAATATAACACTGACCTACATACATATACCATACATTTCAGTTTGTTTGATGCTGAATACTGTGAAATATTCTAGAAAAATAAGCTTTTTGGCTTCCTCGTATTTATTCAAAGGCTTTTTACTTGTAAACTTATCCAAAAACAGGGGCTCAAAATTTATTCTTGTCCTCTTTTCTATTTTGTTGTTATGGGTGATGATCACATTTGGTGCCAACATTTTTTCACATTCTTCTTTTCTGAGCTTTCTGGAGCAAATGTCAACAAAGGGGGTTATATTATTATTATTATTATTATTATTATTATTATTGAAATGCAAATATTAAAAAAACTCAGGGAGATCATTCATGGATGTCTACTAGTTCACATATCCATCCTTCCTTAATTTTTTCATCTGGGACAGTCAGGTTGGGCTTGTACATTCTGTTGTCTTACTCCTCTGGCTTTTAGTTTGCTAATATGTTTTTATTGTTTTTATAATGTGGAAGCCACTCTGAGCCAATTCCTTTCTGGACACAGAAAATGGTAAAATATTTTCAAATTGCTTTTCTGCAGGGTTTTGTCACTTCTGATGCCATCATGTTTCTGTAGGATTTGGGTTTTATTTTTGGACAGGCGGTTAGGCATGCTGATGTGCTTATAGTAACAGGCATATTGAGAGCTTCCATTTTATGTCTAGTTTCTTCGCTTTTCCACCCCATCTATGATGGGCAGGACACAAGGCATCCTCAGTAGTGAACTTGTCTTGGAGTGTGATCTTCCCCCCTCCCATCTCTTTCTTCCACCCCAAACAGTTCATTTTTTTCTCACCTTTCTTTCTCTTTTAGTTTTCTTTTTATTCAATATTTCTTCCGCTTTCCTCTATTTCCAGAAAACGTATCCTACCAGATATTTTTGATATTTTTGAGTGTTGGGTAGAAGACTAAGGTGTCTTTTAGGGGTAAAATAGGTGTCTTAAAACTTAAGGTACTTAAGTTTAGGTGTCTTAAGATACTTAAGGTAGCCATATTGTTCTTCCATCTTCCTCCAAATGCACCTCAACCCCACCCATTTCTCAAGAGAGCTCTTGACATCAAGTTCCTTTGTGCTGACCGGAGTTGCTTACCCTACACTGCTTCTCTCCGAGGTGTTGGGGACAAGGATGCCCCGTTTGTCTTGTTTTGATACTGAAAAGTTGATATTTTGTTCTTCCAGTCAGTTGTGTTCTTTTTATATTGTTTTAGTTTTAATTGCAAGATGCCTATGAGTCATCTAGGATTTGGAAGTCTTGAAATTTGATATACAAATATTTAAAAGAATGTGTTGTCCTGTCGATAAAAACTTCATTCCTATCTGCCTCTTCATTCTCCAGAGGTTATCCAGGAAGGCAAAAGTATAGACAACTTAGTAGACCCTCTGCTTGCTACTGGCAACAGAAGATTTTTGTGTTGCTGGATAGACGTGACTGAATATTTTAATTTCCATCAAGCGTTGCACAACATCATCTAGCTTGGACATTGTGGTTTTAATAACAGTAACTCAACCACCTTGTGCTCCATGTTTCTTATTTCATGTCTTCTCCAGACTTGGTCTCATCAAAGCCCACCTCCCTCCCTCAAGCTCCTGAATGACAGCCCAATGTCCCAGAAAGCCTGCCCTCCATTTTGGCGAGTACGAAGACGTTCAATGCGTTGTTTAATGGATTGCTTTGGATTCCCAGCAAATACATAATTTCCAGCCCAGCATCCAAACAAAACCAAATCAGCTTTGACTCGGCAAAATGTCGATGAATTCTTCACAGTAAATCAGCTTTGTCAGGCTGATGTGAAGCCGTCACCTTTTCGTGACATAATATAATATGAAATGATATTGAACAACATGCGTTTGGCACTAAATTGTTAGCGGGTTTTAGTTTTGACAGCAGCAAGTTTATTGCTTTAATCCCAAGGTCTTTTAACCCTCTTTGACATAAATTGAGGTTGGCTTTTGTGGAGTGTGTGTGTGTGTGTGTGTGTGTGTGTGTGTGTGGGATGGGGGGAGGGGAAGCCTCCATTTTGCTCTCTCTCTTTCCCTTTACCTAAAACTGCTTTTAACAATTTATGCTCATACATCAGGCATTCATTTTGAATGACAAAATGAAGGAGGGGGTGAGGGAGAAAGGAAGATCTATTAGAATAGAATGGAAAAAGGGTCAACTTGGGTTAAGCAATATATGTCTGTCTCAGCAGACACGTCACTGTCATTGCCCTGGGTGACAAATTCTAGATTGTAGGAATGCATTCCTGAAACCAAATGCAGGTCAAGCATAAGTTGGGTGCTCCTGATTGTATTCTGGAGACTCTTACTCCAGCGAGATTATCTTGGAGAAAGCTTTCAAAGCTTGCTGTTATGGAAAAACACAGAACTCAAACCCTTGAATCCACTTCATGTTGGATTATTTATGCTACATTAGCTTTCTAATGTAGCTGGCCTGTTTCACCTAAACAGTTCCTGAACTAGAAATACTGCATTGATGCTAGCTCTATCTGCAGGAGGGTTACTTTCCACTCCAAATAAGTTTCTCTGCATCGTTAGACATTTGGGAGGGGAAGGGAAGGACAACATTAGCAAAGGAGTTGGGCCATGATCAAACCAAACACATATTCCCATATGTGTTTGAAGGGCCTGAAAATTGGGCTTCCTTAGTGGTACATTTACATTACAATCCACATTGTGGAGCCCTTCTTATTGTGCTACTACAATCACAAGGACCTTCCTCTTACGGTCTCTTCGGCATATTACCCATCCTTTTACCATGAAGGCAAAGAAGACATGTTGAAATGTAGGGAGGGAATGTTGAAAACAGTGTATGGAATAGTTAAATACTAAGATTCTCACGCAGGTCATGGTTTTTAGAAAAGACAACTGGACTTTCTTGTTTTTTTTTTCTTTGAAAACTTTTCACTTCTCCTCCAAGAAGCTTCTTCAGTCTGTGGAATTGTTGGAGAATTGAAACTTGTGGGTTAGAATTTGTTCTAAATGCATTGCCTATTATACCTTATTCTGACCTGGTGTCTTATTTTCTGACTTTCTGAAAAATAGATCTACATATATGTAAGTGCTCTAGGGCCCATTTTAATGCTTTGCAAAATAAGCGACATCAGCTTGGGAATTGTAACTGCTGTGGTATGCCTGGATCCTAATGACTAGGATAGGAAAACTAGAAATAGTTGGAACTTAAAAAAACCATAAACAATAGCACCAGACTGCAGGCTGAATCAACCTTTCTAAAGCTTGCCCATTCTTAGAGAAATAGCTGCAAAGGTTTTGGAGTTAAATTTTGATGTTTTTAAGGCATGTGAGTGCTTGTAACTCAAGTGTTTTGGTCAGAATTAGATGTCAGATAACATTTGCTGCAGGCAAAAGGCTGCCTACACTCCAGTGGTGGGATTCAATACTTTTACTACCGTTTCTGTGGCTTAGTGGGCGAGGCAGGGGAAGGATCCAGTCAGAGGTGGTATTTGCCGGTTCTCAGAACTACTCAAAATTTCACTACTGGTTCTCCAGAACTGATCAGAACCTGCTGAATACCACCTCTGCTACACTCCCTCCAGGAAGTCATGCTGAGAAAGCCATTCCTGGTGATGAAGACGTTGACTTCTGAATTACGCTCTTTGGTTTCTCTTCCCAAACTGGAGTTTGTAAAGAAACGAACACAGGTTGATTTGTCTGACAATCCAGTATCTGCCTTTTAGCAGTCCTCTGAACTATCAAATGCATATGAGGATAGTTCTTTAGAGAGAGATCATGCTTTGCCTTGTGAAGAAGAAGGAACAGCCTGGTCCAGTTCTCCTCAGGAGCTGGAATTCATCTAAGTGCAGTTCAGTCTGTACTGTCATAGAAGCAGTTTAAGGAGCGAAATGACGGCCTTGTACAGCTTAAGCCAAATGTGGAATATGGCAGATATTTTTTTCGTAGCTAACTCTGAGCAATGGCACCTGGAGTAACAGAATAACAGAGCTGGAAAGGACCTGAAGATCTTCTAGTCCAGGGGTCTCCAACCTTGGCAAGTTTAAGACTTGTGGACTTCAACTCCCAGAATTCCTCAGCCAGCTCAGCTTTGCTGGCTGAGGAATTCTGGGAGTTGAAGTCCACAAGTCTTAAAGTTGCCAAGGTTGGAGACCCCTGTCCACCCTAGGTCTTCTCGTTTTGTTCAAGCAGGAAACTTATACCATTTCATACAAATGGTTGTCCAATCTCTTCTTAAAAGCCTCCAATGTTAAAAGCCTCCATAACAGCTGGTGGCAGGTCATTATAATTGTTCTGTCAGGACATTTCTTCTTAATTCTAGGCTGGTTCTTTCCTTGATTAGTTTCCATCCATTGCTTCTTATCCTACCTTCAGGTGCTTTGGAGAAGAAATTGATCCCCTCTTCTTTGTGGCAGCCCCTTAGATATTGGAACACTGCTATCATGTCATTCCTAGCCCTTGTTTTCATTAAACTAGACATATCCAATTCCTGCAACCTTTATATGTTTTAGCCTCCAGTTTCCTAGTCTTCTTTTTTATTTATTTTATTTATTTATTTATTTGATTTGTCAATTGTTTACAAGATAATAAGTATAAGTGTATACATAGTTATGAATACATGAAATGGGTACATATAAGAAAAATAAAAGATTTTATTTTGTTCTTGTCTGCACTCTTTCTAGAGTCTTATATTGTGGTGACCAAAACTGAATGTAGTATTCCAATTGTGGTCTTACCAAGGCATTATAAAGTGTTATTAACAGTTTATAAGTGTTCTTGATTCTTGATGATCTTGATTCTATCCCTCTATTAATGCAGCCTAGGTCTGCCTTAACAGAGGGATGGCCTAACTCAGGAACCTGTGCCTTCTGAAATGAACCCAATATCTTGGGCAAGGCCATTTCTATTCAGCATGGAGGAAAGTTTCTTAAGAAAAAAAGAAGATTACACAGTTCCATAGTCCTTTGGACAGAAGTAAAGCAACTCTTTGCCTGCCAACAGCTCTGCCCATTCCTGGTAAAAGCTAATTATGCTTAATGATTTAATCATCCTTCATAGAGTGTTCAGATACAATATCCAGCTCAAACTTCTACTTCAGGGAACCTCTTAAAAACAGAATGGAAAAGCTCCCATCCAATTCAGGGGATGACATGATGAAAATTGATATGTCAAAAGAACAGAATGCACACAAGTCATTGGTGTGACAAATGGAATTCTTATGTTGGTGTATTTATTTTCAGCAGGTATAATTCCAAAGAGAGAGAGAGAGAGGGAGAGAGAGAGTGGGGGAGGGGGGAAGGGGAGGCGGACTTCACTTTTATAGGCAGGTAATAATAACAGATATTAACTTTGACTATTCATCCATGCGCTAGGAGACTCTCAACTGATGTTTAACAGAGGGTACCCTAATTGCTTCAGTTTTGTGCAGTTTTCTGCTCTCCCGTTGACACATTGTGTAAGTCTGTAAGTCTCTAGGATGAGCAAACCTGGCCGGCCCCCCAAATCTGTTCAAGTAAACACTGATGCCAGGTTGTCACCTAAAGGAAGAAGCTGCCCCTTCCCCATCTGAATGGCATGCCTTCACCAGGTGTTTTTTTTTTTTTACCTGACAAGCCCTCTACCATCATCGGCCTCTGGCAGAAATCATGGGACCCCAGAGTCATTCTGATCTCTGAAGCATTTAATAGAGCCACGGCAAAACTTTCAATACGCTCCTGTCTTCCTGTAGCTCCTGCTGGCGTGAATTCCACAAACATTTCCAAATCCTGACAGGATATAACTTGGGGAATTCAGAAAGAGGGAGATGCGTATGAATGGAGATCTTGTCCGAGGCATTAGAGAGCAGTGTTCACTTTTGGACAATTGGTAGCTGAGACAATGGCTAGTTTCTCTGTTGGATTACTTGTTCCTTCTCTTCTCAATTAACTTTGTTTATCACAAGCTTAATCTAACTTTGAAAGGGGGGGGGTTGGGAACATTTCCATCTCTGTACCTCCCCTCCCCACTCCATTCATGACCTCCTTAAAAGGGTCAGTAGTTACCTTTTCAGGAGGGAAAACCTCATTTTAATTTTCATAAACAGAAATCGAGGGTATGAGAGAAATAAGAGGATTATTTGCTAACTCCTTTAGATTGTTCAATGTCTTCTTGCCTTTCTGGATCTATCTGCAAAATGGAACAACTGTACTGCCTGGATACGCTAATCCGTTGCATCTAAAGCAAGTAAAGGGATGATAAATATTTTAAATCTGGTTGTCCAAGGAAGTGTTTTATTTAAAGAAAGATGATAATTAGTCATTGTTTGTTTTGTATCAGCTTTTTATCCAGTAACCTGTCTGTTCCATTTTTATACCAAGCTTCTTTTGAAAGATGAGCTGGCATTGTTCTTGAATATATATTTCTCTGAAATATACATTTTCATTCTGAAATATCCATTTAGCTCTGTTTTAACTTAAAATATGTGCTTTATAGTCAGTGTTTATAAATAGTGATCTGTGTGGCAAAATCTGTAGAACAGCCTCTTTCTTATATATTCCAGCCAAATTTCTCTGTTGGCTTTATTTAGATTCAAGCCTCCCTGGATTTATATCAAATAGGAAATGGCTCTGTGTTGGGGGATGGAAGAATCGGTCCAACTGTCTCAGAACTTGTGATTTACAATATTTATACCAGATCCATTCATTTTTATTCAGGCATTTAATGTATGCCCAATGGTCATTTTTGTGCATTTATTCATTGGTCTAAAACTTGATATTATAATATGGCACAGGGATTAAGATGCTTACAGTCATCAGTAACTGGATTGAAATAAACATTTCAGCTAGAAATTGCAATAGGGTAGACTGTGAAATACATTTTAAGATGTATTTTGGCAAAATGTTTGTGGCTATGACTGCTTTTAATTTTTCAAAATACGGGCTGTCCTTTAGAGGCTTCATCTCTTGATGGATAGTCACCCACGGAGAGAATAGGATGCCAGACCAAAGAAATCTCTTGGGTGATCCAGCACAAAATGTCTTATATTCATTATACACCCTCCCAAAGTAAATCTGACATGCGGATCAGTCTCAGAGGAGAACCTCATGGGATCAGGAGTCAGAACCTGATGATGAGAATACCTTTGAATGTCAGCAGCTATCAAACTCACAAACAGGTCCAAGTTAAGGGATTGTGGGAATTGTTGTTCCAAACACCTGAAAGGCACCAGTTTGGCTATTCAGGGTAGACATACAGCACGTATGTTTATGTAACATTAACAAGGGTAGGGCTTCACACTTTGTGACAGTCTTTATTCATATTTGTTGAACCAACCATCACGGTTGGGTTCGTGGGTTAGTAAGAAAAGTAAGATCACCCTTTGAGTTGATGCTGCTTATTCATGGCCAATTTTCATTTTCAAATTTGCATTTCATGCTGTATCATTTTTCAGAAGTACCCTATATGTGTTTGTGGACCTAGGAGTCCTTTTCAAACTATTTTTGCAGCTGTTTATGAAGAAAAGGAGGGTAGAAAGCTTTGAAGAATATGTGCGTGTGTGTATGTGTGCATGTGTACACGAATATATATATATATTTGTTTTCTGAGGTTCTCACGGGTATTTGTATGTGGATCTTTGGTTGTTCGGGTTTTCTCCCGCGTAAGATTTGAAGTATCTAGGCAACGTTTCGATGAAGTCTCATTCATCATCTTCAGGCTTCTGTCTTCGGCTCTGTGCTTCTCAGAGTGATGTGAGATTGCAGCTGCTTCTTCCTTTTAACTGCTAGTGGGTGTGTGACTTGATTGGGTGGGGGCTTGGCTGTGTTCTGATTGGGTGGGGGTGTGTTCTCATTGGTAGGGGGTTTGGCTGTGTTCTGATTGGTTGGGGGGTTGGCTGTGTTCTGATTGGCTGGAGGCGTGTTCTGTTCAGGTGGGGGCTTGGTTGTGCTCAGGTTAATCTTAGTTGCTGGGGTATTTGAGTTGGTGAGCTGTGATCTTGCTGTTTGGCTTCGAGTTCGTGGTCGTGCTGCATCTTCATAGTGGGTGTTGGTTTGCTTCGTGTATGGCTCGGAGGGGTTTGAAGTGAGTAGTGATGCAGCTGCAGTGCGGCTTCTGGTCCGTGGTCATGTCTCATCTTCTGAGTGGGTGTGAGTCTGTTTTCTACATGGAAGTGTGGTGGTGGCATCTTGTGTGGCTCTCATGGGTATGGGTCTGGTGTCATTCTTCATGTTAGGTACTTGTCCCATTTTCTGACAGTGAGAACATTCAACCAATGGAACAGCTTGCCTTCAGAAGTTGTGGGAGCTTCATTATTGGAAGCTTTCAAGAAGAGATTGGACTGCCATTTGTCAGAAATGGTGTAGGGTCTCCTGCTTGGGTGGGGAGTTGTTCTGAATGACCTACATGGTCCCTTCCAACTTTGTTAATCTGTATATGCAGTGCAGGGGGAGGGGATGGTTTAATGCACACAACCTAATCCTGTACGTGGACAAATGGAGTTCTCATGCTCGCCTGTCACTTTTGCAGCTTGGTTCCCAACAGCTGCAGACTGATACCAGTCCTCATTAGACAATAAAGATGTTGCATAATTATTTAAAAACGTTGCTGTTTAATATTTGGAGTTCTCATGCTTATTGTTGAATGGGACATCTATCTAAAGGCCCCTTCTTAGGACACTTGGTGATCAGACAAATCAGTCATCAATGCACAGATAGACACAAACCATATTTACCATTCCAAAAAGACAATGTGAACCCTAAGAAGGAAGCAAAAAGACCAGGACACATCCCCTCTAGTAACCAATACCCAGAGAAGCAGGGATTAACACCAGACAAATGATCAAACAGAAAAAAAGGACCCTGATCAAGGAATTACCAAGGAAAAAACACACACACATCAAGCAGTATTGACAGAAAGCAAAAATAATAAACAGGGGTATAAACAGGGAGAAAACCCCACATTCACTTTCACTGATGATGTTACCTAGTTGGATAATAAAACATCTGCAAGGAAACAATCAAGCTCAGTTAGCATCAAGAACTCCACATCTTTTTCATTCCCCTTTTGAGATAAAAGGGGGGAAAAAAAGTAAGGAAACCTTTAGAAATCTGTTTCGTCTTAGCCTTCAATATACCTCTGGCTAAACAGAGCCTTTTTATAGATACATATAAAAATAAACGTGATATAATACAGCAAATGTTTTGGCTTAGTGGAGATGTGTGTGCATACCAGTATTATATGTATGAGAATGCTGGGAAGCTTGACATTAAAACAAATCTTTTCTTTTCACTTTTTATAGGGCAGGAAAGAAAAGGCAATGTTTTGCTATGAAAGCACCTTCCCCCATCTGGAAAAAATGGCTTTTTGGACTCTATTGTGGCTCATTGTCTAAAAATAGGATGAAGACAAATTGTTATCATTTGCGAAAGCCCATGGCAATAATGATAAATGAACAATTTTTTTTTACCCTCTGAAGTCATTGCTTAAGGCTTTCTCTGGGATCAACAATGTTAAACTGCTAAACTTGCCTCATCTGCATTTGCAGAAGGTTTACAAATGGCTTTGTAAACAATTTTAGCCAGAGCGTTAATCTCTCTTCCACAAGTAGAGCTTGCATGATCTATGATTGATTTGCAATTTAAAATGACACTGAAACCCCAAAACAGATATGAGAGAAACTTTCAATGAATAATGCTTTGGTTGACAAGAAAAGATAAGGCACATCTTTCATCTGATAGTGGGCTGTTTTTGATAAATATTGTTCATAATGGAGAATCTTGAAACCATTAATGTGTGGATAGAACATTACTAGTTTCTGACTGGAAGCTCCAAGCCCCTTTTCCTCAGTGAGAGCAGTAAGTATGAAGCCCCTTCAACCATGTACCTTGCTTAAAAATATACAGATGCCATCCAGCAATTCTTCTCCTCATTCCATTAATTGGCTCTTTCCGGTTCAAATCTGCACATACAACAGGCAAAAACGGTATAAATGCTGCCTTATTATGGGCTGGATTCAGCAGTATTGATACAAGAGAAAAGAGATTCTAACAAAGGGGAGGTGTGAATGATGGTTTTGGAAAAAGGACCATTTTCAACCGAGATAGGAAGGGATGATCCTTTCCTTAAGCAAAGTGAAATCATGGCTTTGTCCAAAAAATTTGGGGTCTTCTGGAAGGGCAGCCAAAGAATTACTTGTTTGAAGACTATACAGGTAGTCCTGGATGTGTGACCACAATGGAGCCCAACATTTCTGTTGCTAAGCGAGACAGTTGTTAAATGAATTTTGCCTGATTTTACAACTTGCTACAGTTGTTAAATGAAACACTGCAGTTGTTAAGTTAATAGCCCGGTTTTCAGTGGTGGGATTCAGTGTGGGTGTGTCTTGGTGGGTGTGGCAAGGGAAGGATACTGAATGGAAAAATCTCCATTCCCTCCCCACTCCTGGAGGAAAGTTATTATAAAATCCCCATTCCCTCCCCACCCCACAAACCTGCTTTCCAGCTCTGTTTTCCTGTGCAAGGCAACAAAAGAAGACCCAGCCAATCAGCTGGGACTCAGGAGGCGGAGACTAGATGGGGGCGGGGCCAGTCAGAGGTGGGATTTGCCGGTTCTCTGAACTACTCAAAATTTCCACTACCGGTTCTCCAGAACTGGTCAGAACCTGCTGAATACCACCTCTGCCAGGTTGTTAAGTCTTCCCTATTGAGTTTGCTTGTCTGGAGGTCGTAAAAGGGGATCACATGACCCCGGGATAATGCAACCATCATAAATATGAATCAGTTGACAAGCATCTGAATTTTGATCATGTGACCATGGAGATGCTGCAATGGTTGTTAAATGTGAAAAAGGCTCATGAGTCACTTTTTTTTTTCAATGCCATTGTAAGTTTGAATAGTCCCTAAAAGAACTGTTGTAAGTCGAGTGGCTTTGGACTTTTCTGGAAAGACAAAGACAGCAAAATAATTATTTGTTTGAAGATTGCATTATTTCATTTTTACTTCCAGGAGTTACGACAGAGTGTTCTACCTAATACGTCTAAATAATTTGACTAGATTTTTTGCTTTTGTTTTGAATACTATGCACTTTGACGTAAGTGAGTGAGGGTGCAAGCTTTGTTTGTTACTACAGAAAAAAATAATAGGATGTTATTTTAAGTTAATTTTCACATCCTTTCCCAAAGGACAGTTTTGTTTTGGCATAGGGTGGAGATCAAGATTATAATGAGGCTATCATTTCCTACTATGCAGAATGTAATAAGAACAAAACTCTGCCCTATTTTTGAAAAAAGGTAAATAAATCTTTGCACACACACACACACACACACACACACACACACCCTGGCTAAGATTATTTTAATTGTGGTTTATTCAATCAATCAAAGAACATGACAAAATCTTACCAGTTGTTCTGAATCTTGAACTAACCGTGCATGTTACAGCATGGGAGGCTAACGTGATTGTTTACGGTTCAATGTCCAATGTTAACAAAGCTCAGAAGATATTTGTCAGCTTACTTTTATGTTGTGATCAAATATAGATGTCCCATAGTAACTAGAGTTAGGCACCTCTAATAAATCTTTAAAGTAGTTCTCTGAACAGATACCTGAGACACCCAAATCACTTTCAAACTGTCTGGAAATATTGTTTTTCCCTTTTCTTCATGGGAGAGATGGAGAAGAAGTGGCCATTGAAGAAGGTTGACTTGTTATACCATGTATAAATATTTTACTAACGTACAGTACAAAAGATAATTAAGCTTGATTTAGAGGAAAAAATGACTCCCTGTTTTGCTCAGTAACAAAAGTTAGACCAACATTGTTTCTTATTTTAAATACTAATGGTTTGTCAAACTTATTTCATGGCGTTAAGAATAGAAGTCTACTTTTGATGGGAAAGGGCATACTGTGTGGTGTAAATAGCTATAAACTCTTAGCAGTTTTCTTAGGAAAGCTACTGCCTCACTTTGCCTCATGTCCCTGACTCTGAGGATAACACACCTTTTTAAAAAATAAGTTCTCTTTGCTCTTATATATAGGAAGATACTCATGAAAAATAATCTGATGTTGAAGAAGGCTTTAAATTAAAATTGCGCAATACTGCCCAAATGGTTGTCAAAAACTCACCAACAAAATGGTGGATGCTGGGTGGTATGAATTCCCCCCATGCACTCGCAAGTAAGTAAAGTAATCACTCCCCCTAGAATCCAGCCATTTCGGATTTCAGCAGCACAGTTTTTGAGGGTGAGGTGCTTGAATGTGGGAGATCTCCTGATCAGGATTCTTGAAACAAACTAGACCAGATTCAAACTAAAGATGCATGTAATGTAAGACATATCTTTATTATAAGACATATATTACATGCATCGTTAATATAGGGTCTCCTGCTTGAGCAGGGGGTTGGACTGGAAGACCTCCAAGATCCCTTTCAGGTCTACTCTACCCTACTCTACTCTACTCTACTCTACTCTACTCTACTCTACTCTACTCTACTCTACTCTACTCTACTCTATTCTATTCTCTCCTATCCTATCCTATCCTATCCTACTCTACCCTACCCTACCCTACCCTACCCTACCCTACCCTACCCTACCCCACTGAGCCATTACAGAATTCTGGTAACTCCGGTGTATTGCACAGGCTTTCTACCTGCAGTGAGATCAACATTCAAAATCATGTGCCTTTTTAAAGACATGCAGTACAAAGGGATGGATGGCCTTCTGTTTGGCAGGAAGTCCTGTTTCTATCAGTTCTTGTTTTGATACTGGACAGATCTAGTGTGACAATAAACACTCCTTTTCTTGCTCCTTAGAAATAGTGTTTTGAGGAGCTAGACCTTTGGAGAAACTACTATTGATGATGACGTCTGTCTTTCTGGATTGTTGGAAGTTGAACTTAGTACCGTTGCTAATTTCTGTTGTATACTTTGCCATCATATTGAAGCTTCACCAGCTGCTTAAACATCCTAATGGAATAACAACCTTGGGAGATGTATTTCTTCATGAGATTTTACCTTGCGATTTCATCGAAACACGAGAACGCAGTGAAGACCCCTGAGAAACTATTGCATTCCCAAAACCAAGGTATTGTATTCTGGAGACAAGGATCACAAAGGCTCATGGCAAGAATTTATGTTCTTGGTAGCCAATGTCACTGTGCAAGTAAGTAATAGCATTATTGGTACAAAGAGGTCATGTCTGTGTTGTCATTTTGACGTCAAGGGTTCTTACAGATGTCTATGTTCATACACAAATTCATTCACAACTTATCATTAGGGGCAAGGACACCACACTTCACTAACACAAATTCCATGTTAGCTTTGGAAGCCATATCGAGATCCGGTGCTCCCACACTTCCACATCTGAGCCTGGGAAAGTGGGAGGAGGGGAATATATTGGAGTATATCTAGTTAGACATAATAACATTCTTTTTCTGATTCAAGGTCAGGTTGTGTTGCGCATAACTGAGAGGAAGTCTTAACTGGGGAGGGATGGTGATTGGGCCATGTGGTGGATAATGGGTGCAGGGGATGGATTTTGTAGTTTTTACTTATTGTAAGGAAGCCCAGAACTTTCAGATTCAGGATTCCACAGTGGTGCCAGTTACTAGCCAAATAAAAGGAACTTTTGAGAGATGGCTGTCTCGGAGTTATTGGGTGGAATGGAGTGTTGCTGGAATGCTGACATTCCATCCATGTTCTTTTCTCCTTGGAAGGAAATTGTGGGTATCCATCTATCTATCTATCTATCTATCTATCTATCTATCTATCTATCTATCTATCTATCTACCTATCATCTATCTATCTATCTATCTATCTATCTATCTATCTATCTATCTATCTACCTACCTACCTACCTACCTATTACATCTATCTATTTAATTATCTATCTATCTATCTATCTATCTACCTATCATCTATCTATCTATCTATCTATCTATCTATCTATCCATCCATCCATCCATCCATCCATACATGCGTTATGTACATGTACTTATACATTATAGATACCTGCACACACGGTTGCCTGGCACTGATGCAAATGCTCTCGAAGTCCACAGTAAACCCATTTTCTGCCAAGGTATGCCTGTCACCTTGACAGACGCGTGCAATTGTGAAAAAGAAAAAAAACACACCTGCAATTATGAATGCATCCAGTGTGCAGCATTGTCCTTGAATGTATCTTTAGCACTGCTGGTGTCTTTGTATTAGTACTTGGATATGAGGCCAGGGAACAGAGAGCAAAGGGATCAAGATGCAGAGTGGATAAATAAGAGCTGCCCATGTTTGTTCACAAACAGTCTGTAGCTCCTTTCCATCGACTGGCGATGAGACCTATTCACTGAAGAAAGTAAAGCGGGGTGCTGTTTAAATGGGATAGGTCACTTGGCTGGAAGCAGGAACAAGAGGTTTGAAAACCATCCGTAATTGCTAGTAAGGAGGGTCTATCATTCTGCTTTGTCCTTGCAGCCCAAGATTGCCACTGCATTGACAAACAGTTGGCACCCAGCCTCCTTTCTTTGTAGTGCAACGGCTTCCAAAAAGAATCAGGGACAAAAAGGAGATAGAAAGGAATTCACAGGAAACAGCAGTCCCATTATTTTAATTTCATTTTATATAAGGGTTCTTCTCGCTGCGTATGTGTTATAATTTGAGTTCCCATTTTCTGCAGTAGTTTGAATGGGAAAGCCAAATGGTTAAAACCAGAGGTGGTACTCAGCAGGTTCTGACCAGTTCTGGAGAACCAGTAGCAGAAATTTTGAGTAGTTTGGAGAACCGGCAAATCCCACCCCTGACTGGCTCCACCCCCATTTCTTCTCTGCCTTCCGAGTCCCAGCTGATCGGCTGGGTCTCCTTTGGTTGCCCTGAACAGGAGAACAGATCTGGAAAGCAGATTAGGTGGGTGGGGTGGGGAGGGAATGGAGATTTTGCAGTAATCTTCCCCTGCCACGCCCACCAAGCCACACCCACAGAAGTAAAAATTTTTGTATCCCACCACTGTTTAAAACCTTAGGAATTTTTATAGTAGAAATGAATAAATTGGTACCTTCCAGATATTCTGGACTTTATCACCCATAAGCTGCTTTCTGGCATGGCTGATGCACAGATGTTTGGTCCTGATCATTTGATAAGGAGTATTTTAGAACAGGGGTCTCCAACCTTGGCATCTTTAAGACTAGCTGGCTGTGGAATTCTGGGAGTTGAAGTCCACAAGTCTTAAAGTTGCCAAGGTTAGAGACCCCTGTTTTAGAACACAGGCAGACAACTATTCTGAATATAAACTTTCATCAACCCAATTAAAAACTTTCAAGAGGAAGCTTGTAGGTGTCCTTCTACAAGGCTGATTTGCAGATGTTTTCAGTGACCTTGGTGCCTTACTGTCCAAAAGTTATGGGGTAGCATGAGCATTAAACAACATGTTTACAAGCCCTTCCAGAAGTGGCAAGTCTACTTCACCTGGATTCCAAATTGTGGAGAAGTTTGTAAGCACCCTGCCACAGGTAATCCTTGAATTACAACCACAAATGGGACCAGAATTTCCATTGCTAAGCAAAGTGTTGTTAAGTGAAATTGTGCCTGATTTTACCTACTTTAGTTACAGCTCTTCTCCCTTTTCTTTCAACAGTCCAGATTTGGGGGCAATTCTCTGAGAAATTGGAAATTAACCAGAAACTAGTCATTTCCTACTGAGGAAGCTGTTTTTTAAATTAGGCTTCAGTAAATTATCTATAGAAGGCATACAACACAACTTTGGACCAGTGAGCTGAAAAGATACAAGAATAGGAGCAGGGGCATTGAAAACTCCTCTATGTTATTGACTCACACAAATTAGTGTATAATCAATTCTGAAAATCATGCGTTACTTTCCTACTTGGGATTTGTTTTAAGATTTTCTAGAAAGATGTATTTATTTTATCTACTCTCCGAATTGTGTTCGATATGTAAAGTGACCGAGGGTGATTAATGATAAATAGATTAAAGTGGGAGAGGGCATTTGAAAAATGACTCAAATGGTGCATGTAAGTCCCTGGCTGGATTCCCCAAATGCAAATTCTACTAAGTTAATGACCGGAAAATCATGATGGGTTCAATATACGAGATTCGGAATTATTTCAACAAACTTTGTACACAATGTTTTGCACAGGGGCTTCTTAAAATGCCTCCCTTACTGTTAAATCTATAGGTAATGGAGAGTTGGATTCCAAAAACAGTAGCCATCCAAAAGATTTGCTTGCTTTCATTTTTGAAATTGTGAAGGAAGAAAGTCTAGCATTAACCAGAGTATGTGAAGATTATCCCACTTGGTTTTCTGGTCACTAAAAGGGTTTAGGACTAAATTATGTCTACTGGTGTCCTTGATTAGGAACTTGTTGGTTTTGTATTTCTTTGAGCACCTATACAGAGAAAGACAAAGAAATTATACTTTAGCTCCCCAAATCTGATGACATTTAGAAGTGTTTGACCAGACTGTCCAGCTATTAGATATCCTCTGGATGGTCACCAGAGGTGGTATTCAGCAGGTTCTGACCAGTTCTAGAGAACCCGTAGTAGAAATTTTGAGTAGTTTGGAGAACTGGCAAATACCACCTCTGGCTGGAGATTTTACAGTATCCTTCTCCTGTCATGCCCACCAACCCACACCCACAGAACCAGTAGTAAAAAAAAATTGAATCCCTCCACTGATGGTCACCATGATCAGAGGACTGTAAACTAACTCTGTTTGGAAGAAAATTGAAGGACGTTCATTTAGGGTTGAGGAGAAAAAAAGAGAAGACTTGAGGAAGGATATGGGGCCTCATAGAACTTCTTTGCTCTTCACTTTACTTACTTGGTACAGGATCTGGTAGGCCTGATGTCATCATTCCTGACTTTATGTCTCTTGAGGTTGACATTTCGGGGAGTTTACTGGAGCATCTTCCTCAATTTCTGAGTCATCTAGGTTCTGGCCATGACAAATGATAGCTCACATTAAATGAGCAGTAGACGAAGAGAGCCAATTTGGTCTGGTGATTATGGCATCAGGCATAGAGACTGTGAATTCTAGTTCTTCCTTAGAAATGAAGCCAACTGGGTGTCTTTGGACAATTCCTCTCTTTCAGCCATAGGAAGGAGGCAATAGCAAACCATTCTGAAATCTCACGAAGAAAACTGCAGGCACTTGTTCAGGCAATCACCAGAAGTCAACACTGACTCAAAGAACACACACAAACATGTGTGTGTGTGCGCACGCATGTGCACACACACACACACACATTCACTGAAGCTTGAGTCCTATGGTAGAATTTCCAGCTAGAATAGAAGGAGGTGTGAAGAGGCTGGCTACCTTAAAATCCTTGCATAGCAAGAAGCAATGTAGACCTCACCTCCCTGAGACCCTTATCTGGCTGTTCCCAAGAGAATACAGTCAGTCTGGTAAGTTTCTTGTAAATAGGCATGTAACAATAAAAAAAAGCAAGAACTAACTCACTGCTCACTCCAGGAGTTTGATTCTGAATGGCTCAAGGTTGACTCGCTTTCATCCCAGATTGGTAAAATGAGGATCCAGATTGTTTGGGAGTAATATGCTGACTGCTTAGAGAGGGCTGTAAAGCACTTTGAAACAGTATAGAAGTCTAAGTGCTATTGCTATTGTGCCTGAAATGTCCACCTTAATGTCTGAGGGGTATTTTCAATTCTCCAGGTCATGGTTGTCCAGAAGGTGCTTTTTTGAAAAGGCAACTGGACTTTCTTGGTTTTTGTCTTTGAAAACAGGTCCTCCCCATCCATTGATATAAACACTTGCTGTAAATTCTGCTTGAGGGAGTCATCATCCCTTTTTTTTTTCCTTTTGGCAAAAGCCAACTATACTATCCACGGATTTGCCAAGTAATGCTGATCACTATTACAGTTAACACTGTTGAAGGGAGCTCTCTTCAGGCTTCTTCTCTTTCCACTGTCAACCCCAAAACTGCAAAGCGAAGAGAAAGACCATTGCATTGATTGGTCAGTCCCAGTGCTTGTTCCTCATTGTCCATGTAAGAGAATGTCCTGCCTTTTGTCGCAGCAGAAAAAGAGTTGGTATTTATCAGGGTTCAGAGCTAGTTCAGCCTCACATTTGACAAATTATTTGTGGAATTGTGGTATTCACAGTCACTTAAATAAGAATCTGTCAACACAAGGCTATGCTTTGTTGCAAAAGGTCTCCCAGATTTCTATTTCTTTTTCTCTCTCTCAAGCACTCAAAGAATGATGGATTAGTGGTAATGCAAATTCACTAGCATTTTATACGCTGGTGCCTTCTCCATGGACAGGAAGCACCCTGAGTATCGTCTTGTAAAATGCCTTGACTGTAAAAAGTTTTGCTCAGTGCTGGAAGCGGCTTTTTAAAAATGGTGTGCTGGGAGGAAGGAAGGAGGTGGAATTCAAATATTTCCCTCACGTCTTTTTGCTTTGTCAGAGCAGGTGCACATTTGAGATATTTTTCTTCTTCTTCTTTTTTTTTTTTTTTGCTCCCAGACTAACTGGGACATATGCTTATCTGTTCTTGGTAATTAAAACAACTTGATAAATAACATTATTGGGTTTTATGGCAAGTTAAAAGTTAATGCTGCTTAACAGGATATTAAATACAGATAGCTCTAACAGCAAATAAATAAATAAATAAAATAAAACTAATGTTGTCTCTTTGGAAACCACTTCTGCATTTTAAGTACCTCTGGAAGAGACATCAGGGCTGCAGAATGGGTGAATAAAAAGGAGGGGGGGAAACATCTTGGGTGTCCCCCCAAGATAGGGGAAGAGTTTTCCTGAGTGATGAAAAAGATAGAGGACTTTGACTGTTTAGGAAAAACAAAAATGTACTAAACACAGAAAGAGCCATGGTGGTTAGAATGCAATATTGCAAGATAACTCATTGCTCACTGCCAAGAGTTCAATCTTGATTGGCTCAAGGTGGACTCAGCCCTCCATCCTTCCAGGGTCAGTAAAATGAGGACCCAGATTGTTGGGGCTATAGGCTGACTCTGTAAACCACTCAGAGAGGGCTGTAGAGCACTGTGAAGTGTTACATAAGGATCTATATGCTATTGCTATTGCTACTTAGAATTGCAACTGTGGTTCATAAGTAATGAAAGTGAAAAAGGCATGATTTTACATGATCTTCCGTTCAATAATCTTGATGCATCCTGGGAAAAACAGAATTGTGAAAATGTAGCAAAAATAGCACTAACAATTTGATGCCCAAATTTCATAACAATATCTTCATAGCATGCACTGAAGTACTCTGAAGTACTTCAGTTTTACTCTGTACTCAGTGGTTGTGCTAATAGTAAATTACACACCCAGCCATGCCCAGCAACCCAAATGGTTCTATCATCCCAGTTCAAGGATGAGCAAAGAATGTTTCTTGGACCAAATGCAGGCCTAACATCTTCAATTCAGCCCAGAAACTTCTATGATTACACCAGCTAGAAAATGGTAGTTTCCTATTATTTTGTAGAAGGAAAACGTAATAATTGTTAGATGAACCCTGACAGACATCCTGGGAAAAACAGAATTGTGAAAATGTAGCAAAAATAGCACTAACAATTTGATGCCCAAATTTCATAACAATATCTTCATAGCATGCACATAGGATCATAAAATGAGAGAGGGCAAACTGGTTTGTATTCTATACACAAAGTGATGATTGCATCCTCTAATTGCATCCTAAAAAAAGTTTAAATTTTGCATTGTACCTCATCTATTCCCATTCTGCACAGAGCATATAGATCACTTCTAGTTATAGGACTACCCCTAGTTGGCTATATTGTGATCCCCCCCACCATGCACACTAGCCGAATTGATTGTGGAAGGCTACAGAAATCTAACATTTGGAGAATGTTAGAACTGCAAGCTTTAATGATCTGCAAGCTTTAATGACTCCATCAAAGTTGATAAACTATATTATGATACAATAAGGCACCCTTGATTTTTTTAAAGATAGAAATCCATTTGTTTAGCAAAGAAAGACCCCCAAATTTTCACTGCGTTGATAACACATTTGATAATGTAATGTTTTGAAATATCTGGCTAATTATTTCTAATAGTTTCATGATAATATATGTAGAGAATCTTTCTCTTGGATGGGTTCCTGCTTAGAAGATCAAAACACATTTCACTTTGGCATCCTTTCCTTTTTCACAGAATTACTCCAGTTGTCCGTATCTCTTGCCAAGGTGTTTGCGGAACATATTTTGACAGCTTTCTTTCTAAAACTATGACTATTCATTTTTGGAAAGGGTACCAAATTGTAAATGTGATACGTGTTGGATCCCTTTCAGCAGCACTGCAAGTATGTAAAATGATGGGGGATTTTTGTTGTGGTACTTTCGCATGATATATATATACTTTAAATCAGAGGTGTCCGATCTTGGCGACTCTAATACTTGTAGGCTTCAAGTCTCAGAATTGGATGGCTGGGGAATTCTGGGAATTGATGTTTTCAAGTCTTAAAGTTGCCAAGGGTGGACCCCAATGCTTTAAATTTTCTATGAGCATATTCCCTGGGTCATCAGGGTCATCGTGCTACTGGTAGTGTGGCTTCTTTTGGATAAGATTCTATCTTAATTTTTAATTTAACAGATTTTTAATTTAACAGAGTGGTCAATGTCTGAAATACTCTACCTGACTCTGTGGTTTCTTCCCCAAACACTTTAATCTTAGACTGTCTATTGACCTCACCCCTTTCCTAAGAGGTCTTTAGGGGGCGTGCATAAGCGCACCAACGTGCCTACCGTCCCTGTCCTATTGTTTCTTTTTATTTTTCTTATATGTACCCATTTCATGTATTCGTAACTATGTATATACTTATACCTGTTATCTTGTAAGCGATTGACAAATCAAAATAAATCAAAATAAATAAAAGTTATTTTCTTAGTGGTAATGGCCTAATGGAGGGTGTCAAACTCAAGACCTGTGGGGGTGTGTGTGGATCCAGCCCGCAATGTGGTCAGATCCAGACTTTGGGGCCATCCTGGAAAATGTAAAGGGCTGGCCTGCATCACTTCAGCCCCAGTCTACCCCCCACTGCGAAGAAGAAATATGCCAGAAGTTTGGGGAGTGGCGTCAACTGGCCACACCCACCCAGTCGACCATGGCCCCCCAACCCACTGAGGTTAACCACAGCCCTGATGTGGCCCTCAATGAAATTGAGTGTCAACTCATAAAATATGTCTATGGTCTTTTTAGAGTTGCCAGCAGAAAGGGACGGGGAAGCTTGCATTCCATAAATGTTTTCAAAGGTAGTTTCTAGGTGATCGAAGTTTCTGCCGTGCAAAATTCTAGTATGATTGATGACTCTTGGCTATGGATGTCTCCCATTGGAGAATATGAATTATGATACACCCAGGGGGCGGGGGAAAACCAGGGTCAAGGGTGACAATGTGTCTCAGAGTCGGCTACACCCAGGCAGCGCTGGCATGTTTACTCCTAATAAATCTTCTTTAAGTTTTGGAAGTTCAGCTAGAGACTCATGGTTTAAAAGGGGTTAACTGCCGGCGCCCTGACATTGAGTTTGACACTCCTGGCCTGATGTATATGTGGTGGAGGACCATGACTTTCTTAATAAATAAGCAAATAATAAATAAAACCTCATGGAGATTTTCTGTAGTTGACTCAATTAGATTCCAGAACAGATAGAGAGTTGTAAGCAAAAATATTTTATGGTTATTTATTTACGACCAAGCTGATTTTATGATGATACAACATCAAAAGCGATTTCTTTTTTTCTGGCCCAATCCCTGTTCCAAATACAGGTAATCCTCAACTCACAACGTTTCATTTTATGACTGCTCGAAGTTACAGCAGCACTGAAAAGATGGACTTATGTCCATTTTTCACACTTATGACCATTGCAGCATCCCTGTGGTCATGTGGCCAAAATTCAGACACTTGGCAATTGACTCGTATTTATGACAGATGCAGTGTTCCAGGTTGTGTAATCACTTTTTGCAAACTTTTCACAAGCAAAGTCAAAGGGGAAGCCAGATATCGCTTAACAACAGTGTTATTAACGTAACAACTGCAGTGATTTACTTAACCACTGTGGCAAGAAAGGTTGTAAAATGCAGCAAAACTTGCTTCACCACAGTCTTGCTTAGCAGCGGAAATTCTGAGTTCGTTTGTGATCGTAGAGCCAGATTTAATATTCTCCCATCAGCACTCCTTCAGGGCAGGTGTAAGAAAACACCAAGAGCAGAATGGGCATGTATATGTGGTAAAGGAGAAGTTGAAGATATCTCACATGTTTTATTGCACTGAGTTATACAGAGTTTATAGGTCATTGTATATTCTCCCCTTGCTGGAGAGATTGCCAGGGAGGGCAGACAATTTTTGTGTGGGCTTTCTCCTCCAGGACTCAAATCCGGCTATTACACGTGCAGTGGAAAATTCTGTGTTGCTGCAATGCCTACAAGAAAAAAAAAATGGTTACAGAATGATAGCTGTCAATTTGCGCCAATTTTTGGAGATAGAACAATCTTTGGAAAATGATATTTACACACATACGTATTGGCTCTCCACTCATATAAACCAGGGAGTGACCCTAACTGTTTGAGAATATGTATTTTCTTAACAGGGATGTTTTTATCCACTATTAATGTATTATAATGTGTCAGTAGTATTTCTTTTTTTTATATTGTAAATAGTGATGTCTATTGCTGGTCTAAGACCATAATAAAGTTTTCTTCTTCTTCTTCTTCTTCTTCTTCTTCTTCTTCTTCTTCTTCTTCTTCTTCTTCTTCTTCTTCTTCTTCTTCTTCTTCTTCTTCTTCTTCTTCTTCTTCTTCTTCTTCTTCTTCTTCTTCTTCTTCTTCTTCTTCTTCTCCTCCTCCTCCTCCTCCTCCTCCTCCTCCTCCTCCTCCTCCCTCCTCCTCCTCCTCCTCCTCCTCCTCCTCCTCCTCCTCCTCCTTCCTTCTTCTTCTTCTTCTTCTTCTTCTTCTTCTTCTTCTTCTTCTTCTTCTTCTTCTTCTTCTTCTTCTATTGTGATCGTAAGAGGAGCAATACCTGTATATTCAAGAGAACATCTGAAGGCCTTGATGACAAATAACCGCCTTACATACAGGTCATCCAATCAGTTCCTGAAAAATTCACTTTGTTTCACTTACCTGTGGTGGAAGGTTGGCTGAGGTTACCAGTAGTTTTCTGTATTTAGTATGCAGTTGTATCGAGAAATGTTTTTCAGGTGAAGCGTTTCACACGATCATCGCTAGAGCGTTAGCAAAGGAAAATATGTGTGTCTCCAACATGCTACAGGAGGAGGAATGAGCATGAGCTAAGTGTGGGGTTAATATTTTATGTTTTTAAAAGTGGGACTAGGAGTAACCCTCTGTTTTTAGCTTCTGTGCTTACACTGATCCATTTCCATGTGTTACTCTTAGTCCATCTCTGAAAGAATGGAGAAGAGCTCTAGTTTAGGAAAAATATAAACCAATAGAGGGAACTGTTCCATATCTCTTTTTCAAAGAAAGAAAGAAAAATGTGATCTCTCTCTCTCTCTCTCTGTGTGTATGTGTGTGTTAAAGATTTTCACTTTAATTATGCAGCATGAAAACATTGACATTAAACTGCTCTTGTTAATTAACTGTTAAATTTATTGTGGCACTGTGCTGCACACACTTTTGATATTTTTATGAAATGCTCCAGGAGAACTTTTTTACAGGACAGCAAAGGATGTGCCATGAAATGAAGATGTTGAACAGAAAGGCAGCCTTAATCCCCTTCTTTAGCCTCTGGAACTCCTTTCCACTTGAACTGCTGAATTGCTGAAAATCAATGGCACAGTTGCCATCGTGTATATTAAGTTTAAGGTGCTTCCTGAACAATCCCTACAGTGGTTGCTTGGTACTCATTGTTAATTGGTTCCAGGAGGTGTGATGAAATGATGAGTACCAAACAATTTTTTCCCATAAGGAATAATGTATAAGGCAGCTGACACCAACAAGTTCTAGATTGTGTGTCGAGTACCAAACAAGTATATTGGGACATTTTCACATCAAAATGCATTGAATACCAAATCTGAGTACCAATGTACCACTTTATTTTCCATAAATATTCTGGATTAAAACTCATGCTGGTTTGGGAATTCTAGAAGTTGAAGTCCACAAGTCTTAAAGTTGCCAGTTTGGGAGACCCCTAAAAACAGCTAACCTTGTTGGGAAATCACCTAAGATTGTGTTGTGGAAGTATTTGGAACAGCTTTGCACTAAAATGGCCAAGGAACTGTCATGCATGTAGACAAATGTTTATTTTACTGTAATCCCTAAAACATACTTTGTGTACGTACAGGTAGTCAAGTTATAACTATTCATTCAGCAGCTATTTGAAGTTACAAAGGTGCTGTATTGAAATTGTCCCCAGCTTGGTAATCTCCAGATATGTAGGACTACAGTGTTTAAAATTATTGGCCATCATTGTCACAGATTGGGTAGCAGGTTGAGGAAATTTGAATTCAGGAGAAAGTATTACATATTTTTTCTTTCTGTACATATTAGTATTTTTTTAATCACTCAGCAAGTATTTATTTCTTTGAAGTAAGAACATTTCGAAAAAAAAGAAAGAATGATGTCATTGCCCAGGATTGCCTTGTGTGAGATGAGCATGTATATAAATATGATTAATAAATAAATAAAATTGCACAAATAAGACAAATTAGGTGCTGTGCGTTTATATCATTTACATCAGGAGCTAACTGATGAAATCAGGTTATTATTAATCAGAATTACATCTGCACCATGCTGTGACTTCATTATGGTTTCTACCGGAACCTATGGAATTACTCTTTTATAAAACATTTGATGATATAAAATTTACCATAAAAGTTAACTCTAAAGCCAATTTTTCCATAAGCAGCCTAGTTGCCTGTATAGAAATCTTTCTGTGATCATTATTCAAAAATGAGTAACTTCATTCAGTCTTTCTTTGATTTAGCTTAGAGAGATGAATATTTTTAGAATTTATGAGCATGTGAAACAGAGGATTACAAGTGAAACTATTAAACAGTGTTAATGACTACAGCAATATATTATTAAGATTTTCCCCCTTTCATAAATTATAGAGGAAAACATTCTATTTAAAATTAAATGCCAAAAAAGTTACAGATGCCAAATAAGTATACAAAAATTAAAATATTTTGCCCTAGCAGTTAGATTAAAATATTACCATATTTTCAGTAAGGAGAAAATTATTTCTTTCTTTGAATGACACAGTGGAAGACATATATTCAGATTTAAAGTTGAAATCACTGTTTCATTTCATTCTTTTGACTGATAGAAATGAAAAGGTGGCTTTCTCGATTATGTCTAGATATTCTTCATTCTGTAAATGCAGCAAATTAGGTTCTCCTATCAAAGGGATTTGTATTTCTTTCTTCCATCTTGGATGGCATTTCTGTTGCCCTTAAAGATCCAGTTTTAGGCCTTTTTTTCTGTATGTATTAGACTTGGTCTCAACTGCCAACAGAATCCTTACCTTCAAAAAGATTGTCAGATATAATCAGGGAATTTGGTTGCAATCATTTGTTAAACTTCCAATTTCATCGTTGCAATATATGGGGCTGCCATTGATGTCTACTCAAAAGTTGTCCTTGTGATGCTGCCAAAGGTTTGGTTGATAGGATGCAGTTAATCCATGTCATGTTAATTTTGAAATAATTTCATTAGTTCCTCATTCCCAGTCCCACTCACATCTTCTAAACCTGTTCCTTCAATAAAAATGAGGGCCATGATAAAATCAAGTCCTACCACAACTTGTTCATTGAATGAAATAATATATTCAATGATTAACATCCACTAAAAGATGGCTATATTTTGCTGGTTCCTACTGTAGATCACCTAATGAGAAATTAGGTGATCTACAGTAGAGAACTACAGTAGAGAATGAGAAATGGCCACCTAATGAGAAGGAAGGACTCACTGGAGAAGAGCCTAATGCTGGGAAAGATTCAGGACAATAGAAGAAGGACGGGATAGCAGAGAATGAGGTGGCTGCGTGCAGCCACTGAAGCAGTTGGCGTGAGCTTAAATGGACGGTAGAGGACAGGAAGGCCTGGAGGAACATTGTCCATGGGGGTCACAATGGGTCGGACACAACTTCGCAACTAACAACAACAACTGTAGATCATCCATAAAAATGCTTGTGTTACAGTACGAGGCTTTAAGTTGGGCTGAGATTAGTCTAAATACTTTGCATTATCTACAGACATCTGGAGTAAACGGATTATCCTCCTTTTCATTAGATACCATGAACATTTCACTTAAAGAAAACTGCCTTCCTCCCATCGTTTAAAAATTACACCAAGTTTTCCCAGACTACTGCCTTCCTTCCATATGGGTTGGGATTTCGGTAGCCGTGATGAGTAGGACCTCTGAGAGATGCGGTTCCAGCACAACCAGAAAATGACAGTGAGTCTCCTTAGATTTGTGGTCATAGTACATCTGGAGGGAACGAACATAGGAAGATGGTATTTCCTAATGACTGTGTGTGTGCATGCACATTGGCTTATGAGAGAAATTCTCCCCACCCCTTTCATTATCTTAAAAGAGTAATGCTGAAGTATTCTAAAGTAAATGAATATGCTACGTTTTCTGCTTTTAATAATGAGGTAGATGCTAGCAACAAGCCTTCTGTCATTGGCTGGCCTGTGACATAAAAGTAAAAACAAATATATGTGCTTATTTTTGCACAGGCCACAAAGGTGTTGAGCTTCACATATGCTGTGCAGTGCTCACTCATTTTTATGACTTAAAGTAAACAAGGGAGCCCTTTGTCATAAATCTGGCATTCAGACCATCTTGAATGCCCTTGGTTAAAGCTTCAAATGATCTGCTGAACAGGTTTCATTTCTTTGCTGCATGACTAGGGAAAAGTAGGGGGATATTTTATTTATATAAATAAAACGTTTAACATTTACATTATAGCTTGACAGGCAAAATAATAAAGACTGGTTTGGGAATTTCTGATCTCAACTGATACATTTCAAACCTCCCAGACCAATGTGCAGATTGCAACCGAGTTATCCATGGTCTCCGAGCACTTCAGTTTTTCCAGTTCTTGTCAAAAGTAGAGAGAGAATATCTTTTTACAAATGCATATTGTGAAATTAAATTTGGGACCAGACTGTATAAAAATCCCAAGGACTTGGAACTTTTCTTTTCTTTCGCTCTCTCTGTCTCTGTCTCTCTTATCCCCCTCCCAAACTGGAAGCTGGAGATATTTTATAAAGTGTGTGTGTGTGTGTGTGTGTGTGTGTGTATGCATGCTGAGGAAGAGAAAAAAAAAAAAAGAAATAGAAGAATTCTTTGGGGAGAAAAGTAATATATTGTCCTTTCATTTTACAGTATTGTCCCTGATTGAATAGTGTTTTTCTTCTTGTTAGTTTCAAAGTAACCCACTGCTTCACAGTTGCATAAAAATAAAGTTTTGTTATCTTCTGATTTCCCTCCCATTTCCATCTCTACCAGCTAGCAAACTGGGGGAATAATATTCTAAATCTGTTGGAATCTGAATGTAATGTTTGTAGCTGTTTAGTATAGAGACTCAAATTGTTTTTTCCCCCTGAATTACTACTCCTTTGAGTTAAAATGGCCATTGAGGGTCATTCATCACGATGAAAGCGTTAATTGCATAAATATCTGATTTGCTGATTTTTCATGTTTGCTATCTGGGAGCATAAAGATTAGAGAGTCACGAATACTGACCTTTTTCATGTTTAGGCCTGCATGTTTTTCCATCAGTCAAAAATAATTCTTATGCCTTGTTCCTGAAAATGAGTAGAATTTGCATCTCTGTAAAATGAAAAAAGGAAACCAAATGCAAATACTTTGATTTTAAGAAAAAGGGAAAAAAGGGAGGGGAATGCAAGCAACATTTCTTGCAGTTTGCACTCCAGGTATTCAGAGTGTTTGACATGAGATGCATTAATAATCCTTACCAGAACCCTACCAAATTGTTACACTTAGTTATAATCAGATGGAGAACAGAGGTGAACGGGTTTTTTTTTCTCATTTAAATTTTTCCTCTTTGGATTCTGAAATTTTGTGTGAAAAGTACTGCCACAAGTCAGTTTCCCCATTTTTGTTTCTCAGTAATATTTTTATTACAATTATTTCTATGATGCCTACTGACTAGATCCTATGGGGCTGATTTATTTTGTCTGTCTGTCTGTCATTATCTCTCTCTCTCTCTCTCTCTCTCTCTCTCTCTCATCTATCTATCTATCTATCTATCTATCTATCTATCTATCTATCTATCTATCTATCATCTATCACCTATCTATCTATATCTATCATCATATCTATCATTATCTATCTATCATATCTATCATATCTATCTATTGTATCTGTCATATCTGTCTGTCTGTCTGTCTGTCTATCTAAGCTAACCTAATCTATCTATCTAACCTATCTATCTAACGTATCTATCTATTATGTTTGCCCCACCTTTATTATTTTTACAAATAACTCAAGGCAGTGAATACATCTCCCTTCTCCTGTTTTCTTCATAACAACAACCCTATGAGGTGAGTTGGGCCGAGAGAGAGTGACTAGCCAAGAGTCCCCCGATTGGCTTTCATGAATAAGGCAGGGCTTGAACTTGGTATATCCTGCATTCTAGGTTGGTGCTTCAACCAGTAGACTCTGTGGAATATACAGCTTATGAGAATATACAGTAAGTTCCATTAGCACCACCCTTAAAAATTCCAGCAGGGCTGTTGACCGAGTTCATGTACTCCAAAAGTTTTCAACTGAGCACCATTTTAACCAGCTTCCTAAATGTCAAGCAGATGGATGAAACCATTTTATTGTTGGAAAATCCTGGCCTTAAGAGATCTCAGCAATGGACTTCTTTCTGCTTGGGCATGATTATGTTCATTTGCTGCTTTCAATTTGGTCTTCTCTTTACGAGGCAATGCAGACTTAGTCTCCAGACGACCGTGTAGCCAGTCAACTTGGTATTATCTCATCTTTGTTCTTCTTACCTAGAGTTCCTGAGAGATGAACCTGCAACCATGCATTCCATCACTGAGTTATGGTCCTTCTCTTGGAAGGGCATTTTTCTGAAGAGGAACTGATGTTTTGGAAATTCCCAGGATACTATTCTTTATTACTGAATGTAATGTACTGGAGACAGTTCGCCACCATTTGCAGATGGAACATTTCTGTTATTTTTTTTCTCCTTGGAGAATGGTATGTTACAGTTGTGGACAGTCTTATTGTAAATTTGCAAACTGTGAGATTCATGGATAAATCCCATGTTCTTGTACATGGGAGGCACTTATCAGCAGGATCTAGAGCAGACTCAAAGATCTATGCCCCTTGGTCCAACTTGACTCTGTTTAATTTATTAACACTGAAGAACAATGGGATCCCAGTTATTTTCCAGGGCTTCATTCATTTGCTGAGGTGCAGATTTACTGTAATTTACTTTATGACATCCACATCTTTCCCTCCTCCACAACAATTCTACTGAGCAGGTTTTGTTAAGGTTTAGTTTGCTGGCATTGTAGACTATATGGCTAGTTCTCAGTTTATGTCATGCCCCTGGTGGAGACTGACTCTGATGGAGAGGAGGAACAGCCGACAGGGAGTGGAAGTGTGGCTCCGGAGGTTATGGAGGAGGCTGGGGAAGGGCAGAGGTTGGCTGGGTAGTCAGAGGAGGACCCAGGCCCATCCACTCTCCATCCTAGGGTATGCAGGGAGGAGAGGATAAGGGAGAGATGTAGTTTCCTCGGGAGGAGAGGGCCTTGATCCTCTTCATGGGCTGCAGCTGTGACAATTGGATAAGAGGACGGACATGCATACTGGTGAATGCTGGAAACAAAGCGTGGAAATATCTCTGGTTTAGGGTTCCTCTCTGAGTTTGGCATCCTTCCCAGTGTGTGTCCTGTTATCTGTGGATGTCTTCCAGCCCTTATCTTGCCTGGTTTGAGTTGTTTTTTACTCTTCGTAATTTAAACAGCATTTTCCTCCTTCTGGTAACTGCTCATGTGGCAGTTTTTTGTCTCCAGTCAAAGATATTTGGAGCTTGGAAGCAAAGTCAAGGAATAAAAGAGGCTTCATCTGTTTTTTGTGACTGTGTTTAATTTTGTATCCCACCCTGGGTCACGACTGTTTATGACTACAGTTGGGGTTAGAATTTCCATTGATAAGCAAGACAGTTGATAAGAGAGTCATGACTAATTTTTAGATCTTTTTTGCCATGGTTGTTAAGCAAATAACTGCAATGGTCAAGTAAATCATTTGGTCATTAAGTGAATCCAGCTTACTCCATTGACTTTGCTTGTCAGAAGCTGGCTGGTAAGGTTGCAAAAGTTAATCACATGACTCCAGGATGCCGCAACTGTTGTAAACACACACCTGTTGCCAAATGCTCAGATTTTGAGCGCACAGCTGTGGGGATACTGCAACAGTTGTAAGCAGAAGGATTCTGAGTATTACGTAACTTCAGACCATCACTAAACAAATGGTTGCAAGTCAAGGACTTCAGATAATGGGAACATTCTATTCGCAAAAAAAGCTCTTCCCTGTATACATGTTCATTTTTCTTGCCCTCAATTAGTTTCCAACATATTCCATTCTATTTAGACATTAGGAAATTGCAGCATATGCTGAAAAACTTCCAGCTTATTCTCTGAAGATGGGAACACGAAGAAACAACATTTTAATTTCCATCCTATTTGGCCACGTATGGTTATCCTCATTTTTATATCTGGAAGTTTGTGGCTTGGGGTTTGACAGCTTTTCTTGGAATATTTTTTTAACTTCTTTTTATTCAACGTTCCAGATGCAAATACTTTGAAGGGAAGTAAGTTCCTATCCCCGTGAGGATTTACACTTGGAGCCTTCAACAACTCTCCTTGAACAGGAAAGGCATAGACTATAATGAAGTAGTTCATGCTGCAATTAAAATGATGTAGTAAAAAAAAAAGCAACATGATACGCTGAATTGGAATCAACCAAAGTTGATTATAAAAGATGTCAAAATTAAATGCTTGATAGAACCGACATAACAAATTCAAGATGGCCATTTCACATCGGAGACAGGATATGTTGTCAATTTGCTGATGTTTTCCAGACAAATTCATTGATAGATGTAACATTTTTTTAATCGTCTTTCCATAATTTCTTGCAGGCCCCCACTAGTTTTTCCAGTTAATAGGTTTGTGGATAATTTAAAGAGAAAACTGTTCTGTTTCATCATAAAAGATTTGTCTGTTTATTTTGAGTGGATAAATCAGATGGACAAGCCAACATACTTGGACTTGTTTTTTAAGGCGTTTGTTGACAACAACAGAACAAGTGATCACAGAGTCCGCCAACAAGTGTGGACATCAATTATTTTTTAATTGTATAGGAGTACAGTACACTAATTAAAACTAGTATATCTTTGCAATGCCAACGGCAAAATTAATTATTAATTTTTATTAATATTCAAAAGCAGCACAAGGAATACATTAAAAGATTTTGTGGTTGGGGTGATTATTTTAAAAAGATTTTTTTAGCAAGGGGGAAGAAAAGAGCTATATCTGAATAGGTAAAAAAATGTCATCGCAGGGATTAATAAGTGAAAAGAATGTTTCCCCCCTTATTACGGTTGAAGGCTTGGCTTCAATTATTCGATTGTGTTTCCACATCTTGTTATTACTGTTTTCATGGTGCAGTTTATACCAAAATATTTTACTAAGTAATTGTGGATATATTTAAACCTAAAATAAATCGATACTTTTGCTTCTTTCTCATACCAAGTTACACAGTGCAAAGATGGATTATATATCTGCCAATTCAGTCCCTAATAGATGTTATGTGTGGCAACATTTTAGAAAATTATGTTGTTGAGAGATTGAACAGATATATCATTTCCTTCTATTGTAGTATTGCAAGTTGGAATGAAACTGATTCAGAAGCATGTGGTTGCCATTTTGGGAAACAAAGGAGTAACTGAAACTATGAAACTTTGAAAAGAAAGATAATTCTAAAAGTCTGGCTAGTGTCCTTCCTTCCTTCCTTCCTTCCTTCCTTCCTTCCTTCCTTCCTTCCTTCCTTCCTTCCTTCCCTCCCTCCCTCCCTCCCTCCCTCCCTTCCCTCCCTCCCTCCCTCCTCCCTTCTTTCCCCCTTCTCTTCCTCCCTCCCTCTCTTCCTCCCTCTCTCTCTTTCCCTCTACTCTCCTATCTCCTTCCCTCCCTCTCTTTCTTCTCTGTACTCTTCTCCTTCCTTCCTTCCTTCCTTCCTTCTTCCTTCCTTCCTTCCTTCCTTCCTTCCTTCCTTCCTTCCTTCCTTCTTTCCTTCCTTCCTTCCTTCCTTCCTTCCTTCCTTCCTTCCCAAGATTCTTTACATTTTCTTGATCCTAAGAAGAGAATGAATCTTATTTGCATCACTTCCTAGAATGACTGTGTGATGACACAACACCATTTGGCAGTAACTCTTCTCAAAAGCAGACAGTAAAACTGATCACATTAAATTACATTGACTCACACACTTCCTAAAGAATGATGAATGTGTGTGTGTGTGTTCATGTGTAAATGCACACACACCTCACCCCCCCACACATGTGCAAATTCATTTCTATATTCACAACAGCACTGGTAATTTTTTAAAGACAGATTAATTATTAGAATAGAAAAATAATTTACCCAGGTGACTTTTGAGCAAGGATTCTGGTGTCATTCTCTTTGGATAGAACAACAGCTTGCATTTGATAGGAATTCTTGTTGTGTTCTGAGGTGCGAAGATCAAGAGTGATCTCTACATATGCTGGTACATGACAGCTTTTGCAGTTGCTTCTGGTAGCAATAAGAACTGTTACTATTTTGTGTATCACCTTTGCACTCTTAACAATGCTTCGAAAAAACACAACATGCAATTCCATTGATTGACTGCCTAGCTTGTAAATATATAGTAACTTTCTCTTCCATCCAATATTCAACTGAAAGAGGTCAAGGATAATGTTGCAGGATCCAATCTGGTTCGGTCACCAGGACCAGAATTTTGTCTTCCGAGCTTTTGGACTCATGTGGGAGACCATCTTCAGGTAACTTCTCTCTAGACACTTCTCTAAGCTAAGTTTACCAACTTAGGCCTACAACAAGACTTGGAACATCAGAGATACTAAATTACTTGCTTTCAGAATCTCAAATTCTTCTCCTGTTTGAATTAAAGTCAAACCAGATCTCTGAGAAAGTTCTGCTTTGACATGCCAAACTTATGAAAATGTGTCTCTGCTGTAGATATTTTGTTCCCCAACAACCATTCAAAGCAGATTCACAAGATGGTGTCCTTAGAAAGGTTCATCTCAAATTAGAGCTCCAGAGGACATTATTTTGGTAATTGTCAGATTTTACCCAATAGATTTTTCTCAATATTTTTTGAATGTGTAAAAACACACACAGAAGCTACTGTCTGGTGAAAAAAGAGACAGACATTATTTTTCCTTCCTATCTCAAACACTTCATCAGACGGATGCATATTATCACTGACCAAGTAGCAAATGGATGCCCTTTGTGCTTGCAAATGTAGGTGTCATTAATGATGTCATTTAAGTGTGAGTGAAGAAAAATATGGAAACTGTGTTGCCTTCTTGGAAGAATTTATGTAGGTTTTTTAAAAATTGCATTATTATTATTATTATTATTATTATTATTATTATTATTATTATTATTATTATTATTATTATTATTATTAAGAGCTTAACATTTTGTTTTATTGTGTTAGGAATAAATAGAAAAGTTATAGATATCTAAGACTGTTTTGCAACCTGCATTCAAAAGTATTGGTTGACCTGTATGTCTCACCTAAAAGCAATCATTATATTGTAGTTTTTGTTTTGTTTGGCAACCAGTGAAAAATGTAAGAAACTGGGGCCAAAATTCATTGGGCCATTCTCCATCTCCAGAATTATTAACCCCGTTACGGTAGAGCTTCTACTTCCCAAAACACTTAGGCAGGTTCATTCAGTATTTCACTGTAGTTTGCTCAAACCAGAGATCACTTCAAACCTCAGACCCCCCCGCCCTCCCCATACCCTCAACTTCCATCATGGTACATGGGGAACAACATTTTGAAATTAAAGATATTCTTGATTCACGCACAGACCGTGGATCTACACAATACTTAGTAGCTTGGAAACACCTTCCTTCCTCAGAAAATGAATGGGTAGCCAAACGACACATAAAAGCACCCACATTATTACAAAAGTTCCGCCTGAAATACCCTGATAAACCATCCTAAACTGCAAAGTGTGATGCATGATTTTTGTTTCCCAGGTAGATCTATCTGCTTTTTAAGGAAGGCAGGATGTCAGATCCATGTATCTGCCATTCTTCATGGAAGAAGAAGGTGGTGGTGGGAGTTGGTATAAGAAATCCTTTTTGATGTAACCTGGATATGTTAAATCTTAAATTGAATTTGGATAACCCATGATATCCACAGAGGGACAGAGACCAGATGCCCGGAACCCTGTCACCTTTGAAAAGAGACAGCCACAGGATGAAGAGATCATAAAAATTCCTGCTGGGAGATGTCTCCTGGGAACCTCAAAAAAGATCATTCTCAGAAGGGGGGCGGGGGAATAAACATGTTGGCTCTTTGTTTTAGTAAATACACATCAAGAGAAGGGGAGGGGTCTTAAACTCCCTTATCTTTCCCTGCAGGCCTGAGGCACCTTAGATGCTGCTTTTAATCCCTACCTGAATTGTCTCATCTCAATAAAGGATTCCTTTTGATACGTTTGGTTTTCAGAAATTCTTTCTCGTTGATTGAATGGGAAAAGTTCTATAGCCTGACAGTACCAAAGATGCTTTTTTGTCTCGGGAGGCAATTGGACTTTCTGGTTTTTTTCTTTGAAGACGTTTTACTTCTCATCCAAGAAGCTTCTTCAGCTCTGACTTCCATTCCCCACCAACCAGTCAGAGCTGAAGAAGCTTCTTGGATGAGAAGAGAAACGTCTTCAAAGAAAAACCCCAGAAAGTCCAGTTGCCTCTTGAGACAAAAAAGCATCTTTAGGACAACCATGACCTGGATGATTGAGAATCTCCATAGACATTCAGTGAAAATGTGTGTGACAAATCATGAGACATCTGCATACTTCGTTATTTTTTTCCTTTTGATGCAACTAGCAGATCAAGATCAAGTGACACAAGGAACTGTCCTTTAAGTTGAAAAGAATGGTCTAATATTGTGTTTCTCAACCTTGCCAGCTTTAAGACTTGTGAACGTCAACACCCACATTTCCTCCACTGGCATGCTTCTTCCAAGCAACAGTTTCCCAGAGCCAACTTTATTGACATGAGTGCTACTAGCAAATGAAAAAAATTTTCTCTTCAGGACTTCTGGGTATACAAGGGTGGGGACTTTTAGAGTCTCATTCTTACAGTGGTAATGACAAGGAGGTATCCCTCATAGCATTTGGGAGAATAGTGTGGGTTGTTTGGTAACCAGTCAGCTGAATTTTTATTTTAAATTTAGCTTTTTGTGGGCCATGGCTTGATATCTTGAAGCACGTACTTTCTGGGATGAAGACTTGAAGTCTCGTGAAATGGCTTCTTGAAACAACACCATCTCCTCACTTTGACGAAAGATCAAAGCAGTAGGGTTGGTTCCTCATCACTTGCTCTGCTAGAAAACTTTTATGCTTGCAAAGCTCAGGAATTGTCACACAGGGCACAAGAATGTCCCCGTGTCATCCCATCATTTCAGCAAGCAAGAAGAACTGTATTTCTTTGAGGTGGGATGGGGGCCCAAAACACTTCATTGATACAAAGTGCAATGCTGAGCTATGGAATCTTTCTATATCCCGCCCCTCCCCATTATGCTCCTTCCAAAACTGATGAATTTTTTTTTTAGAAATTATTTAGAATTTAGAAATTATTTTCAAGGAGAAGAGAATATAGCTGAAAATCCAGGGTTTTTCCATTTACAAATTGGCGAAGAAATATGTTTGAACATTCTTTCATCCATCTTCTGTCTTTTGGAGTGGAGAGCCTATAACAAATCTAATTAATCACTACCATCATCTGCAACCTCTCTGACTTCCAATTGTTTTATTAAATCCACAGGGAAAGAATATTTGATTGATTCAAACACATTAAAAAGATGTGTTTTTAGAAGAGATTGGACAACCGTTTGTCGGAAATAGTATAGGGTTTCCTGCATAAGGAGGGGGTTGGACTAGGAGATCTCCAAGGTCCCTTCCAACTGTTACTCTATTCTAAAAACCCAAGATTCAATCGTAATAAAAGTTTACTAGCGTCTATTTGGATCAGAGACTTTCCCCCCAATCATCTCTCAAGGTGCTTCATTGTTCTCAGCTGAGATGTACACGGAGAGTTTTGCACGGTAGGATATGTCAACTGAGTTGGTCATCTCTGTATTCCACAGGACTATCGACATTTCAACAGGGAATACCTGTTCATACTATGCAGAAAAAAAAATCCTCCAAAGTCCTCTAGATTTTGGCTTCTTTTCTGGAAACCATCATTTTAATCTAGCACACAGTGATAACGTTCCAGCAAACCTCCATTCCAACCAGTAACTCTGAGACAAACATCTCTGAAAGGTTCCTTTTATTGGGATAGTAACTGGTACATCTGTGGAATCCCGAATCTGAAAGTTTCAGGCTTCCTTGCAGAAGTAAAAACCTACAAATCCATCCTCCATACTCATCACCACATCACATGGCCCAATCACCACCCGCCCCAAAGTAAACTTTCCTTTTCACTATGCGCAACACTACGTGACCTTGAAACAACAAAAGAAATTTGTTTTGTCTGACTAGATATACTCAAATGAATTCCCCGCTCCCACTTTCTCAGGCTCAATTGTGGCAGTGTGGGAGCAGCGAATCTCAACATGGCTTCCAAAGCTGACACACAGTTTGCTGGCTGAGGGATTCTGGTCTCAGCCTCAGAAGCCATATTTTATTCAGAAGCTTCAAGGCTGCCACATTTAGTGCCTGGGAATTTCAGAGAGAGGTACAAGTTTAGACTCAACAACATTGTTCTCATAGAATCAAGGACAAGTCACCCTGCACCTGGAGAGGAGTGTCTGGAGGAAAGTGTCCAGTTGGGACGATTGTTGACTGGACCATGTGATGGACTGGTGGGTGCGGGGGATGGGGTTTTGATTTTCAATTAGGAACCTGGATCTCTCAGATTCAGGTTTTCCCAGATGTGCCAATTTGACTTATTCAATAAACTTTTTACTTGGATGAAGTTTGTTTCTGAGTGCTGAATGAAATGGGGACTTTCATTGGAATGCTGACATTTGGGAGTTGAAGTCTATGTACCTGCAAGTTGAGACACTACTCTACTTTCACCTAATTAGTCTCCAACTAATCTTCAGAAAGATTAGTTGTTGTGAGACTGAAACTCAGCAGAATGTGCTGTCAAAGGATCCTTTAGTCCAGGAGTCCCAAAAAGTTTGCTGGCTGGGGAATTCTGGGAGTTGAAGTCCACGATTCTTAAAAGTTGCCGAGTTTGAAGATTCCTGCTTTAGTCCCATGTCCTCCTGCCCAGTAGAGAAGTACAGATCCTGCTAAATGTATTTGGAGATGATCAAGCTCGGAATCTTCTGATGTTCCAGCACAGATGATGCAATTTCAAAAAAGTACTACTCTATATAGGAGGTCTATAAAGTGTTGAAACATGCAGTGACATTACTGGATGCACCCAATCTTAGCTTTTTGTAGTTTTACAAAATGATTGCCATTGTGATACGTTTCTTGTTATTTACTCCCCCCTTCAGACAGGATGTGAGGATTTAAGGGAAGGGCTTTTTTTTTTTTTTTGGTTCAATTATACCCAACCAATACGATTTAAAAATTATGCCTGAAATGTAACAATAGCTCTTGGACTTATACCATTTCTCAGTGCTTTACAGCTTTCTGTAAGCGGTTTACAAAGTCAGCATCTTACCCCCAACATTTTACTGACCTCAGAAGGAGGGAAGGCTGAATCAACCTTGAACTGGTCAGGATCGAACTCTTGGCAGTGGGTAGAGTTAGCCTGCACTACTTCATTCTAACCACTGCATCACCCTGGCTCTTTCTATCATATATCCAGTTCACGAATCTCTCTTGTTCTTTGTTCAGCGATGTCCTTCTCCTATGTGAGAGAACGACAGGCCCCACCATATTAGCAAATGAACATTTAAATTTAATCTACCCTCTGTTCTATGCACACAGCTTTTTAACACAGCAGGCAAAATCAAAACCAGACACATTTCTCCATGAAGGGTGTGTTGTTCCACAGAGGCCACTGGTGTTCTGTTCACTAATCACAGCTAAATCCAGTTAGTTGTGCTTTGTTCCCTAAGCCATGGTTTAACATGCAGGCAGAGATTTCAAAGTAACAACGTCAGGAAATCAAGGCTGTTCAGGCTTCTTCCTAAAGTCATTTCAATATGTTTTCATTTGAAAAAGGGCAGAATAATACTTCCTCCCTTCTCCAGTATTTTTAAATGAAATGTATAGTTGGTGAGAAAAATAGATTACAAAAGGAGAAGATACGTTCTGTTGGGAGCAAGGAAAATACACATTCTTGCCATGTTTAGAAATAGCTTAGCTGACTTTTGAAATCAAGCCTCATTGTTGCTTCTCCCCCCACCCACCCCCGAAAACTAATTTTTATTGTCACCCAAGCTGATTCTTTTTACACTTCTGCTGCTATATAGCCCTTGTATCAATTTTTAAACCCAAATCTGACAAAAAAAAAACCTTTCCAAAAAAAAAACAAAAAAACAAAAAAGGTAATGACACTTAACTGCACTATTTCAAAAGGTTTTTTAAGTGGAAAAAGGTATTTAGTATTTTTAATAAGCATCTTCAATACTATTGAGTTGGTTTCTTTGTTCATATCACAAGATTAATTATGCTGTCAAACACTCCCAAGGCCTGCTTAACAAAGATTCAGTGATATAATGGTTTCCCTCGTGTTACTTTTTTTTTTCTGCATAGCAATCACAATCAAAATTAGACAATTTAAAACCATTTCACAAGCCGGAAGTTCTGAAGAGCCTTTTAATCAACAAAAGTAATTTTGCAAACAACTAGATGCAGCATTTTTTCATATTAACTAACTTGGGTAATTCGGGTCTGTGTGTGTGTGTGTGTGTGTGTGTGTGTTTAAAAGGCTTCCCATATGCTACATTCCAGCCTCTCAATTGCTAAAAATGAGTCATTCATCCATAAGAATACAAAAGGAGGATATGGAGAAGGCCTGTCCTCATTTGTTTGCAAAAATCTTTTCAAATCACCAACATCTTTTTACTTCTTACTATTTTAAGCTGTCCAGAGTAGCCATTAATGAGATGGACTGCAAATAAATCTAATACTAATACTAATTGGTTCCAGTGTTGCACAGTACACTGGGTGCTGTGCCTAAAGAGCTAGGCAAGCACTTAAAAACATTTGGTGCTGAAAAAATCACCAGTGGTCAGTTTCAGAAGGCCACCATACTGGGATCTGCTCACATAATCTGCCGATACATCATGCAGACCAAAACACTTGAGAAATGTTCGACTAATGATTTGTGATATGAAAACCCAGCATAGCTATCTTGTTTGCTACATACACTGTTGTTTTTTTGTGCATAATAATAATAACAATAATAATAATACCACCAACACCCAGGTATTTGGAAAGGACCTGATTGGCAGACAAAAATGCCAAATCCAGTCTAAACCCTAAGCCTAAACCTAAACCTAAGCCTAATCCCAACCCCAACCACAACCTCAACCCCAACCTCAAACCCAACCCCAACCCTAACCCTAACAGAACCCTAACCGTAACCCTAACTCTAACCCAACCCTAACCCTAACCCTCACCCTCACCTCACCCTTACCCTTACCCTTACCCTTACCCTTACCCTCACCCTAACACTAACATTAACACTAACACTAACACTAACACTAACACTAACCCAACCCTAACCCTAACCCTAACCCTAACCCTAACCGTAACCCTACCTTAACCCTAACCCTAACTGGACCGACTGGACTTGTGTGAAATGTTATGGGGTTTCCTGCTTGAGCAGGGAGTCAGACTAGAAGACCTCAAAAGTCCCTTCCAACTCTGTTATTCTGTTTTTCTGATATTCTGTTATTCTAGTCTGGCCGCCTGCTCAAGCAGGAAACCCTGTAACATTTTAGACAAATGGTTGTTCAAACAGCCAATCTTGATGTCGTAGAATGAAATAATATGTTTTGGGAAGGGATTCACTGTGTTATTTTCAATATTAGCACTCTATGTTTGCAAACAATGTCTGAAGAATGGCCTCTAGAAATGTTTTCATATCTCCTTCAGTCAGGCTTCTTGATTGCCTATCGGTATCCTATAAGTCCACAAGAGACTGTTTTTAAATTTAAATGTATTATTGTTTACTGATTGGTCCTGAACATTGATTAAATGAAATGTTTTCCTTCTGCAAGAGATAGTCTTGGTTGAATTGTAAAGAAATCAGGTTGGACTTGGATAATGTTTGGGTGAGAGTCCATTAGAGAATTCCAAGAATTTTGACTAGATCAGGAAGGAGATAACCTTGGAAGACAGCAATGACAAATTACTAACATTGCCAAGAAAACAATATGGGATATCCATGAAATCACTTGACTATGGTTCAATTGTAGACTTTAATCCGGTGGAAATATTGTTCCGTTTGTTTCCTTTGGTCTATTTTTATTCTATTTAATTGGTTGCTCGATTCTGGCATAGAGTTGTTTTTCTTATCTTACATTTCTGAGAAGAATTTTTATTCACACTTTGATACAGTGCTCCAGAATTCTTTCTGTGACATTGGAATCAGCCATCTAATTATCTGTTGGACTCCTGACAATGTAAAGTAAGGAAGTAGAGAAAAATAGTTCAGGGAATACACATATGAAAGAGTTATAAAGAAAATTTCATATTTGTTGAGTTAGAATAAGACTAAGTATTATGAGGTGCCAGGTGCCAGTAGATTCAAACTTTAGATAGAAAGGCAGATTGAGATGTTGCCTCTTTTTCCCAGCCTAACTTAATTTTTAGAATTATCATCAGTTTATTTCAACTCCTTTCATAGAACTGTGGGATAACAAAATGAATGCATTTATAGTCTAAATGCATCGAACCAACAAATAGATCTAAGGGGGACAGGCTGATTGGCAGATAATGTACCTATGTTGATCTTTGTAAACACACCTACACACACACAAAGTAGGAATACAGAAATAGGAATAATGAACATAGTTTAAAGAGAAATGGAATGTATCAAGGAAGAATGTGCTTCTTTTTGTGATTGCTTATTTTTCATAAATATGATTAGGTGACCTTGAGGCCTATATGGACTGCCATTCAAGATGCATCTTTCTGGAAAGGGTGACTTCAAGTTCTGTCTGCTTTAGAGTTCAAGTCCCAAAGGTGCTTTTTCAAAAGGCAACTGGACTTTGGTTTGAAAGAGGGGTCAAGCTGTCCATCAATATTAAGGCTCTCTCTCCACAGACGGGGTGGGATATGACACCATCTCCTGTTTATAATACAGTCCTTTCAACAGTTCCAATAAGGTTCCACAATCATTTGCATGATTCAGGTGACTCTGAGCGCACAGATACACCTCCAAGTGGCCTCAATGACTCTCAAGAATGAGTGCTAAAATGATGACTGCAAGGAATATAAATTATTTCACCTTCCACCATTCAGTCAGAACTGAAGAAGGCTCTTGGATGAGAAGCAAAATGTATTGAAGGAAAAACAAAGTCCAGTTGCCTTTTGAAAAGCGCATCTTTGGAACAACCATGACCTGAATGATTGAGAATCTCCATAGACATTTAGAGTTCAAATACTTGGAATGTTTATTCCTTCCAACACAAATTTGTCCTCTGTTTGATTCATGGTCACCTTAGTTATCTCACATGCTGGGCTTTTTTTAAAAAAAATGGAAGCAGCCAAAACGTATATACAGAGTTTTCTTATCCTGATCTGGACTTCTGTTCAACAGCAGCATCCTTTGATATCCTACTAGCCCTAGAAGTGACCGGAGGACGCTAGGGAGCCATGGAAGTGAGTGGAGTAACAACTCCTGTCAAAAGAAATAACAGGGTCAGAAGATGTAGTTAATGAAGTTATAGCAAGTGGGGTAAAGCACCAATCAAAAGAGGCAACAATCTGTAAATGAGGATATAATTAGCAGGAAGGGGTGAAATTAACATGCTTTGGTGGAACCTCTAGGAAAGCCCGTAATGAAGGAAATGAGTAGGTATTGAGGAAGATTCCAAAAGATAAGAGCAAACATTTTACAACAAAGACTACCTAATTAGCGGGCGAGAGAGGAGTGAATATTCTTTAATTAGAAGAAAATATCTGATTGAAAGATACTAAGTGCCTTAAAAAAAAAAAAAAGAGGAGAGGAGAGTAATGAGCTTTAGCCCTAATGTCTCTATTCCATGCTAGGAATCAGAACTGCAGCTTTGGGGTTTTTTTTTTCCACCCTCTTCTTCCTGTCTTCTTCCCTCTGGTACATGATGAGAGCATCTGATAGCAGTATTGTAGCAACACCACATTCCATAACTGCACCAGGCAATTAAATGAAACATAATCTCTGAAGCCATCACGTTGAATGGATTTACTACACATTGTTAAAGTAAACAATGCAACTGGGCGTCCTTTCAACAGCCGGCTATTTGTAAATGTGTAAAGATGAAACGAATGACAAGGAGGTATAATTCAGGATGTCCATAGATTCTAGATCCTGGTTTGTTCCCCATGATAGACCTTTAGAAAAAACAGCAGCTCATCACACAGCCTGATCGTCTGCACCTCAATCAGAAGAAGGTCTCTCTCTTTCTCTCTATTCGAGGAAATTTTCTTCATTAGAAATATTTTTCTAAGAATCACAAATGAAATCTAGATTTCACAGTAGTGGCTGCTAGGCTTCTGTTAAAATATGTTTTCAATTATCTTTTCATTTCTTTCTTTCTCCTTCTCTCGTTTTTAAGAGAGAGAGAGATACTATGGAAAAATATGTGTGGATGGAGTGGATTTTGATCAAGGCCTAAAGTCAACAAAACAGTCAATTATTTTCAACATTATAGAATGTGAGAGGGGGGAGAAGACAAATAATAAATTGTGTTTATTATTTACAAACACGCACACACACACACACACACTTATTATTTACTGGTAAATGTGTGGAAAGGTTTAATGTTCTCCTGGTTATCGTTTTATTATAATAACAAAAGCAGGACTCCAACAAACTACAAATGTCTCACTTTTATAGACATCTATATAATATTTCCTTCTTTCTCTCCCAAAACAGTACTGAGTATATTGATTATCATTAATCTCTCTCTCTCTCCATTTGGAAGGGGTGGGGTAGGAGAGGGTACTCTGGTTATTTAATTGTCATAATTAGCAATCTACCTCATCTTCCCAATCTTAAAAAGCTTCTGTCAATTTTCCTGGATATTTATAGATTAATTTTAATATATAATTTAATTTATTGCTGCATACCTTTTGGCTTGTCGGTAACATTAAAATACTTATGGTACAGAATATTTTAATTAAAACTATTTATCAAAAGAAGGCCAGGTAGCCAGTGTCTTCTGTTTTCAGTAGGGGGTGCTGGCAATGAAAGCAAGCAAAATAATGGGTCAATTAAAAGAACACACATATATACACACAAAGAATCTAAAGAAAGATTCTTCAGGAATCCGATTCTTAAAAAAAAAATACATATATTGAGAGAGAGAGAGAATATGGAAGCTTTCTTTTTTCTTTTTGTCCTTCTAACAAATGAAATTATGCATTTCATTTTTACTTACCGATTTTAGTGTTGATAGTAATGCCAGTAAAATGTTCAGGATAATAAACATGGTTAGATTTCAGACCGGATATAGCACTGAAATTATGTGCTTTATTACAGCCCTAACAGTAAATCATATCAGTATGAAGAGTTATCTTTTTTTCTCTTTACAAGATAGGTTTCTTAATATTTTTCTACTTCTGATTTTTTTAAAAAAATCCCAGAATTGAGAGCCAAAAGGCTTAATTTTCTATTCCTGAAATAGATTTGATTCAGAATCTTGATGTGCCATCCTAGATCTTTGCAACTATATGTGCTTAATAACAATTAATAAATCAATGTTGTTGGATACTTCTGTCTATAATTAATTTGCCTTGATTCTTTTGTGAAATATATAGAAAGCTTAGCTTAGCTTTAGATATTCTGCTACTTATTAGCCACTCCCAACCCCCAATATTCACACTGCCAAAGAAGAGAATTAGCTGACAGCTTAATTCTTCAGCTAGTATGCAAATATTCTGGCAATAATTCGCCACTGCTTCTGAATATAAGTTCAGGAACATTTCATTATACCATTAATAATAATTCTTCTCTTTCAGTTTCTCCTCCTCCTCATGCCTTAATTCTCTATTTCTGTCACAAAACAGATGGCTTAACCTTAATGTATGCTGAATTCGTGGCAAGTGTTTGCCTGAGTCCTATTCAATTAGCATGGAGATTATTGCAATGCGGTACAATATTACAATAATTATTTATGTTAATCTGCAGATTAGAGGGGCCGATAACACCAGGCACACAATAAATTACTTTTGTGCCGAATAACCTCCCAAATTGCTCAGGGAAGCATAAAAAGGTCACACTGTCTACGTATCATGACTGCCTCAGAAAGCTGATTCAAAGGCTAGTAAGGAAAGGCACAGAAGTGGAAGGAGTGGGGACACCCACAATGGGGTATGGAGGAGAGAGGAGAGGAGAGAAGGATGAAATCTCAAAGCTGCCTGAGATACAGTGCATTTGGACCGAGGATTTGGAGTTTTCAACACCCTACAAGGGGTGGGTTAAAAAGCAAGCAGAAGAGAGGCTTGATTTCCTTGCCATTTGAATGTCATTCCTTCCCCTCTACACCTAAAATTAATCACTTAGATTATATTGAGAGGTGAAGATGTCAGAAGGCCTTCATCAAGTCAAAAGAGGGTTGCAATTCTACAAGAAGGGAGGTGATCTTTGACGGGCCACCCAACTAATGGGTGTTTTTGACTTTCAGAATTTCTTGAAGGCCCTGGAAATTGGTGACTCACAGATCTGAACTCCTTTGCTTGATCTTAACAGTTTTAAACAAAGACAGTCTGGAGACGTGCAGTTTTCCAGCATGTTCTCACGATGTGAAAAGGAGCCATAAGCAATTGTCTTGAGTGTTGTTGCTGTTGTTTTGAAATAAGTTGTTGTTATCGTCAAAAAGAAGGTACTGTTGATGAGATGTTTTATTGCTCAAAAAAAAAAGGCTTAAGGAAAAAAAAATATCACTGTCAAACAATGCTCCGAAGAGGGGGGTTAATGCAAAACAAGTAAGTTCAAAGTTCCGTTTCAAATCATTCTCTGGAATTATTCCCATGACATGATATTTGATGAAGAGTTTTATGGGCGTTTCTCATTGCTTCCTTGCCCTCCCTCAACAAGGTCATCCTTAGAAATGGCACATGCTTAGTCAAAGAAACAGAAAAATTGGCAAAAGGAAATTAAAACACAGCTTCAAGAACAGGCGGCTTGTAGATCCTCTCCTGGTTTGCAGCATCCATGCTGAGCAAGAAACAGAAAGAAAAAAAAAATGCCATGAAAGAAAATGGACTGTGCCATCTCAGAAGGTGGAGAATACATTTTTAAAGATTTCTCTTGAGACTGAATGAAGGCAAATATTAAATAATAATATGCATTTTCTATGCAGAACAGAATATTTTAACAAGGAAAGAGAAGAAATAGTTCATCTCATTCCAAAATTACAAGCTTCTGTCTCTGGGTTATCGAAACCAAACCAGTGTTATTCGTACATCTCCTTTATTGCAAACCTTCTTCTGCTCACATTTTTTTCTAAGTTCATGAGCTTACTCCCAGGTAAAATATTCTTAAAATTGTATACTGTGCAAACTTAGTGCATTTACAGCCAACTCTTCATCTTCTACCAATCTGCCTCTGTTCTGTGAGATAACCCATCAATGGAATTGTTTGGAGAATGCTGTACAACTCCAGATTCTATTGTCTACCGTCAATTGACAAGGAGCTGGAAAAATAGTACAATGAAGATGGCATCTGTCATTCTGTTTAACAAAACAGCATGCTCAATGCTGTAACTATGTCAGAATGCTGAAACTTCCTCTGCATGTAATAGTTTAATATTAAATAAAGAAGCAGCAGCCACATCTCTCCAGATTCAAGACTGAAGCTTGTATGTGATCTCTTCCTCATCATAGAGAAATATTGAAGCGAATATTACTTTTAAGAATTTGGCTTTGAATTAATAGAAGATGCTTGGCTCCGCCTGAATGGAAGATGTGAAGAAGTTTTTTTTTTCCACCCACTTGATCAGAAGTCCAAAATTCTGCATACTGATACCACCTATGGTCTTGGTAAAACCCTGGGAAAAATAGGGAAGGTTTCTTTTTAAGCATATAGAAAGCTCTCCATCCACTGGAAGAAGGTTCCTCTCTCCCATAATTATCTGATTTATACCAGAGGTGGTATTCAGCCAGTTCTGACCAGTTCTGGAGAACCAGTAGCAGAAATTTTGAGTAGTTCTGAGAACTGGTAAATACCAGCTCTGACTGGCCCCGCCCTCATCTATTCTCTACCTCCCAAGTCCCAGCTGATCTGCTGGGTCTTCTTTTGTTGCCCTGCACAGGAAAATGGAACTGGGAAGCAGGTTATTGGGGTGGGGAGGGAATGGAGATTTTACAGTATCCTTCCCCTGCCACACCCACCAAGCCATGTCCACCAAGCCAGGCAACAGCCACCAAGCCACACCCACAGAACTGGTAATAAGAGATTTTGAATCCCACCACTGATTTAAACTTGCACGGAGAAACAAGATGCCTTTGGCTCTTTCACATTTTTTTAAATTGGAATGACTTTTCCATTAGCAGGAGAAAAAATAGGAAGTGGGCTATTCCATAAAAGAAGGAGAGGGATCTTCGATCCCTACCTGCTGGATTTCATGACTTCTTCTCATTCTGCCCAGCTGACGTTCTTGCTTCTAGCTGCTCGGAGAAAATGGGAAATAAGGAATACCTTACATTTTGCAAAGATTTTCTTCCCCATTGAAGAGGCTTGTGTGGTTCTCAGGCTGCCTGAAAGTTGTTTCAACTTTCTCTTGGTGGGAATTTGAGCTGAATGTTGGAAGGGACAGGGAGGAGGGGCATTGTTGCTCTCTGTGACACATCTTACCATTTCTTTGCTGCCTAGGTAGAGCAGGGGTCTTCAAGACTTACTCCCAGAATTCCCTAGTCAGCACCTTAACCACTAAACTAGAGGGTGGGGGAATATCATATCTTCAGACTTTTAAGACCCTGTTAATGTAGGCTTACAATAAAGTAGAAGTATCACATCTGGTCTGTTCCCCATCTGATAAACCTGGGAAGGCTGATATTAATGTTGCAAGTCTGAAAGTACATATCTCTCCCTGTTTTCTTCATAGTCTGAAAAGCTAGAAAGGATCCCTTCTGGGCCTCTTTTTCTGCCTGTTATGCAACTATGGACTGTACCCTCTCTTATCTGAGAGTGCCTTAGGCAGCATCTACGATTTTTCTCAGGGTCCATTACAATAGTTTTAGGATCAATGGAATTTATGGAGTCTGGACCTGGATCTCTTGTAGCTGCACAATGACTCCAAACTGATGACATATTTAACTCCACCTTCCAGCTGACCATTCCTCTCCTACAACACCCTTATCAAGGAGCAAAAAGATTAGCCAAAGTAGGGGAGTTTGTAGCTAGAGATAAAAAGCTGCCATCTTTGAGTACTTATTGAAATAAATCCTGTCATATTTAAGGGGAATTATACTAAGAAAATGGCTCTGTAAACAATGGTGTTCTTTTAGTTTACTCAAAGGAATGCTTTCCTATGACATTTCAAAGGCCAAAAAGTTTTGTAAAAATAAGCTAGAATAAATGTTTAATAAGACCTATTATTATCCCTTGAATCATAGCAAGTCATTCATAAACACTATTAAATCCTAATAATTATAGTTGTAGCTGTGGGGTTACTACCTTTATAGCTTTCACACAGGTTTTATTTAGAGGTCCAATGGGGACAAGCATACAATTTCTGGAAAAGATTACCAGTAACATTTTTATTCCAAACAGTATTATGTTAGATTAAACCTCTGTTCCTGAAAAGAAAAACAGAACTGGAGAGTGAATGCTGGTAATGTGGCTGATAATGGATTTAGGTCTATATTTCCCTCTCTGGGTGTATAAGCAATATCCCCAGTTTGATCTCCACATATTGAAACAAGCTTGGTTATGTTGTATAAACAAGTGTTGCTTATACACCCATAACTTGAGGTTCCCTCAATATGTGGAGATCAAACTGGGGATGTTCTCACTATCTGTAACTCTCATTCTGATGAGGAGAAACATCTGCAACAGATTTATAGTGATTTTTAAATAGGCTGTAAAACTCTTACTTCTTCCTGTTTGTGAGTCACGGTAGTTGTGTTTGTATTAACACAAAATGAAAGGAAGTCAAAATGGACTTCCTTCCTTCCTCCCTCCCTTCTTTCCTCCCTTCCTTCCTTCCTTCCTTCCTTCCTTCCTTCCTTCCTTCCTTCCTTCCTTCCTTCCTTCCTTCCTCTGTCCTTCCTTCTTGGGGCTTGGGTTATTTGAGGGTCTCAAGCCATAAAGGGCTTTTTAGGTAACACAATTGCACTAGGAAACAAATTGGCATGCAGTGCAGCTCACAAAGGACAGGCGTTTCATGGGCAAATGAGGCATGTCCATCATATCTTGTGCCACTGCATTCAAAAGCAAGTGAAGCTTCTGGATGGTCTTCAAGGTCAGCCCCAGGTAGAACATATTGTAGTAATCAAGACATGAAGTGACTAATGCATAAATGACTGTCTGAAAGGCCTCCTGATCTAGGAAAGAATGTAATCGGCATACCAGATTACGCCATGCAAAGACCTTCTTTAATACGAATAAATACTGTAGTAGAAATTGTTCTACTATTCTATTATTCTACTATTAACTCAATATAAGAGTTTGAAGAAATATTCTGCTTTAGAAACAAGCATAGGCAGCAAGAGAATGAACACAATTAAATTGTGAGAGGAAAATTGTACAACAAAGAAGGGATATCTAAGAAATTAGTTTGAAAGATGACCATTGGAAGATACATATCAGGAAACTAGGACCATAAGAAAAAAATTTTATGTTATGCAGAAAACAACAATTACTTCCAACCTGCCTTCAATCAAAGACCTGTATACTGCACGAGTCCAAAAAAAAGGGCTGTGAAAATATCTACAGACCTCCTCACATCCTGGACATAAACTGCTTCAACTCCTACCATCAAAATGACGCTATAGAGCACTGCACACCAGAACAACTAGACACTAGTTTTTTCCCCGAACGCTATCACTCTGCTAAACGCTATAGGGTTTCCTGCTTGAGTGGGGGTTGGACTAGAAGACCTCCAAGGTCCCTTCTAACTCTGTTATTCTGTTAAATACATTCAAGGTGGTGCATTGTTAACATTTTAGAGAACCTCTCTAAGGACTGTAAGAATCCTCTCTTTGAAGGCACCTTGTAATTTAAGGCCTGATCAGTCTAAATTCAGTCCATCTTGGCCAGCACTAGCACCGCTAGCAAGCCACATAGATCACAGGGTATAATTTTCCCCTTGATGGTATTTTTTGCCTTTCTGTGTAAATTCTACCAATCATTTCTACCTTTGTATCTATACATATAAATGAGTATGTGTTTTCTACATTTCTGATATTTATTGGCAATGAATAAATAGCCAATCTGGGCATTGATATTTGGAATGTAGCGTTTCTGCTTAGCACAGCAAACAGGCATTTGTTGTCTGCTAAATAATGCAGCACGACTTGCTTAACTTCCCAAATCATTTTCATCTCTTTTGCTCTCCAAGATTATGGAATGATTTGCATGTTAAGTTCTTCTTTTTGCATTTCTTTTTTTGTCCTTTCCTTTTATTCCCCGTGCCCCTCATTTTGAAGCCGAGATCCAAATGAATGGAATGAGTAATATTTGGCTTTCAGAGAGTCTAGGGTTTTTACAAGTGACACATCCATATTCGTCAAGAGTTCCTTGTTCTCCTTACTGTTCTCCTGAATATAACCAGAATCATCTGAAGGCTTTTGTTCTCGACAAACCTCTTCTCAATGCCAGAATAGGTGTTAGGTGTTTTTTAAAAAGTGAAATGTAAGAATATATATATATATATATATTTATATATATATATAAAGTAAAACTGAGGTAAAAAGAGGTGTATGTTTAAAGGGTGAGACAGGATTCCAACAGAAGACAGGAAGATATTTTCAGAGCAGATGAGACTATTCCCGCCTAGAAACTCCTGTGGATTTCCTTTTTGCTGTAAAAGGGACTTTTATTTTTCTACTTCTTTGTTCAGATGCTTTAGAAGTTCTTTTTTAATGGCAATTGTGAGTTGTGCTTTACTGCAAGTGGGCAGAAGCACTTTTATTTTTTGGTGACACCTCTCTCCATCATTCTCAGTCAATCTGATAATGACGTCCTCTGTTAAGATATTTAATTTAATAGCTGGAACAATAAAATGTATGATAAGCGAGGATACACAATTGTAGTTGATTGATTGGAGAGTGCTAGCTCCTGTTTGAGGCCATGTCTGTTTCTCTGTGTCATATATGTGTGTATGTATGTATGTATGTATGTATGTACATATATATTATTTATTTATTTATTTGCTTTCTTATTTATTTTGTCCTGTTTATTCAGTGTATATTGGAGGTGGTGACCCTTTGAGAGCTGTATGCAACAAAATTTCATTTTAATGTATGCCAATTAGTGTACAATCAAAGTGACAATGAAGTTATTCTAAGTTAAAGTTATTCTAAGTCTCCACCACCCCTTTTCCCGCCTTTTTCTTCTGTGCATTCCGAATGCTGTTCTGTGATTTACCTGACGATTTACCTCAGGATGTTAGTGAGAGTTCCTGACTCTCTTGTTTACACTTAGAAATGTAAAATATATTTATTTATATATAAAACTACAAGTTCATATCAGCGTCTCTGACTTCGTTTGGATACCTGCTGTGCAATTCCCTGACATTTTCATTTGTAGGTGATTGAAGCATAGGAAATATCTGGAAAGAGAACTGCAGATATGTCTTTCTTTGTACAAACACCTCCATTTAGTAAAGGTCCCTGAAAGAACATCTCATTCATGTGAAAATTCCATCCAATTTTTCTTCTTTGAGTACAGCAGAGAAAGCCGTTTCCTCCTCATCAGATTGATGGAGGATTGAAATAAAACACAGAAGTACTATTCATTCCCGGAATATTTTCCCTTCTAGCTCAAACTGACTTGCAATGGCTCCCCAAGGCAACTTGTTATTCAGAAATTGACCAGATTTGTTTTCCTACCAGGCCCATAACACTCCCAAACTGCATTCCTTATGTTCACTGACACCAGTTTCTTGTCCATCTGGCTAAGATTCTTAAACCCCTACAATTATTTTCTCTTTTTCTTATTGCCCACAGCTTGCTTTCTTCTAAATATAGGGTCCTCCAAGCTTGGTATCACTTGAGATGAGACCTCAAAAAATTATTAATGGAATTTCTTTTTGACCAGGACAGAACTCAGAGGCTTCAAAGATCTGTTTGTAAGAGGAGAGATTTCTTTTCATATATATATATATATTGAGGTCTCATCTCAATATATTAAAGAAAGTAATAAGTTGGAAGACAAAATGGATTTGTTAAAATATAATGTGCTATTATTTCTGGTAGCAATTAATAGACTTTTCTGATTAGGATTGAATGATGATGTTTTACAGTTTGATTATTGATAAGGGATGGGAAGAAGAGAACTTTTTAAAAATTGAAATATTAGAGAAGGTTACTGAGGTTATTTATACTTGTCTTGACTGCGAAATGCTCAATAGAGTCAATAAAAGTGATTATTGGAAAAAAAGTAATTGTGGACACAGGGCCAGCTCAACTACGAAGTGGCAAAGCAATGCAAATGCTGGGTATTATCAAAAGATAGGAAACTTTTAACTATTTAATTTGAAAGGGCTGTGTCTGAAGTAATAGGGACAAAAAGGAATTTTGTGCCCCGGGTGCCTAAATCTCTTTACATTGTTGGGATCTTTGTACTTTAAGTCTTCTGCTTGTTGCTTTACCTACCTCTTCCCCTTCCCCTTCCCCTTCCCCTTCCCCTTGTCCTTCCCTCTCCCCCCTACCTTCCCCTTCCTCCCCTTCCCTTCCCCTTCAGTTCCAAGTGTAACTAAAAGCCTTCATCAAAATTTTAAGAGCTCCAGAGCTTTTAGTTGTTGCTTATACAGATTTATTGACATTGACATACCCTGCAAATATAAACCCTGATGAACAGGGAAGCAGTAGACTAGAAGGCAGAGGAGAAGAAGGATGCAGCAACAGTGGTGGGATGGAAGTTAAAACACACAGGCAGATGCATACACGCACACACCCTCACACACAAACTCCAAAGTACAGTAGGTGCCACAGAAGGAGAAACTGCCCACTGATTACAACTCACTAGTTTGTTATGCGCTCTGGCAAATCAGCGGTGATTCATATGACAAATATGGAGAAAAAATTAACAGCTGTCATGTTGTGATGTGTTAATTTCCTGACATTCCCTGCACTGAAGCCAATTACTGATTTAAGGGCAGAGAGAGAGAGAGAGAGAAAGAGAGAAGGAGAATGTGTGTCCTGTTCCGGCTTCTAATTAGGATTCTTCAAGACTAAAAGGATGAAGCAAAAGAACTGGGAAATAGATGAACAAGAGAATACGGCAGGTAGCCAGAGAATCCAATTGTTCTCTCTCTCTCTCTCTCTTTCTCTGCCTCCTTCCTTCTCAAAGCTTCTGATTAAATTGTTCAAACGTGTTTAAGCAGAGGTTTCTAAAACATTTATTTACTTTTGTTCAGGATTCTATATTCTTATCGTTTGTGTCCTAATTGGGATGTTCATCTGAACCTAGAATTTCCATCATGCTTGGAAGCCAACAGGTCTGGATGCGATCGGATAATCCTACCTGAGTTTAGCTGTGTCAAAGCCATTCATCATGGAGCTTCAGACAAAATTGAAGCAGGCACTTCAACAACTTCCAGAGCTTCTAAAGTGATGAGCCTTTACAATTTCACACCAATTTCTTAACTGGAAGGACTGGATCTGGCAACCTCACTTGATACAAACCGTCCACAATCCCAAGAGTGGATCTATCAAAGTCAAGGAAGCAGTTGGTGAGGACTGCTTATTGTACAATGGCCTGCCAGACTTGGAGGTAGAGGTGAAATTAATTTGCCCTGCAATATTTGAGAAAAAGGATGACACCGCACTTTCCCCTTGCAGTTAGTAGGTTAAATTATCACATATCCTAATTAGGATCAAACTGTCCATGGCTGGCTGTAGCGCATTGCGCCAATTTGTTCCCATGGAAAGCCATATTGTGGATTTATTTTGCATCTCTGTCGCCACAGTCGTGGAAAAATAATGCATCACGCTCCATTATAGTTCATTCTTAACTTTTAACGTCTACTGGCCAGGCATATCTTTCTTGCACATGGTGTGAAATTAGCCTCTGGAGCATTTTTATGAGCTGGATCCTATGCCCATTAACTGCATGAATCTGTTATATCAATGTGATGAATATACTAGGGTTGGGTGGGTAGGAAGACAGGATAAAGAGATCAGAGAATAGGACTTCTCTCGATTGGAAAGAATGAGATAAAAGTGTGTTAGAGAACATGGGAACATGAACACAGAACTTTCCCGGAACTCTTTAAAACAGCCGCCTTGTTTCCCAGAATCATGCAATTGCATTCTGCACATGCCATGTGATCCTGAGGAATGATAAGGTTGCTTTAAAGAGTGAGTCCATGCATTTGCCAGTACACCTGCACCATTTCATAATTCATTTGTAACCTATTTTTTCCCTGAAGAAGAGAATTCAATTCTGGTACAGTTATTATGCTAAAATAAAATAAGCCCTCCCCCAAATTAATTATAAAGTTGCAAAAGACAAGAGCATAAAAACAAATTATACAATAATGAAATAAACCAATTTTTGATAGGTATGCAACGCAGTTCATAAACACAAAACTCTCCAGTACCATTTCTCTTCCTCAGCTAATATTCTAAAGGATATTATATTTATTGTTTAGGTATACAGTGTCATTCACAGGGAGAAAGCCATTGATAAACTAGCAGAAGCCAGGATCAAAACTGGATTCTACCCATTTGTATACTTGTGAGTTACAGAGACAGCCAGGACCAAATCCATGTAATAATAAAATCCAATTAGTGGGGCTCACCACTTTAGCTACCTCCTGTCCCATCTAACAGTCTATTTTTTTAAGTTGCAAAGGGCTCAATTTTATTTATCCTTATTTATGCACTGTAAATTAGAAATAAACATTCTGCCTTATGTCATAATATGTATACATATACATATGTATATGTATACACACACACACACACACACACAAAATCTTTGACCATTAACACATTAACATTTCCACTACAATGATAAGTACAAAGTAATCTAAAAAGACAGTAATAAGAATAACATTTTCCTATTTAATGGCAAACCTTGCAAAAATCTTATGTGTTGATAAATCTCTTGATAAAATTTAGGAGTTCCGTGTCAATCACAACCAGTCTTTAAAGTGATCCAATTAAATGCTTACATCATTCAAATTCGTTCTTTTCAAATATTGTACATCACTTTTTAAATCAATTAAAAAAAACCAGTTTTTTTTTCCTTCCACCTATGATCCTCTGAAGGCTGGGTTTGCTAAAGCTTTATCTAGTGCATTACAACTCTGTGACACAGTTGCTTGAAAAGGAAAGAAAAAATGTGTAATTTTCTTTCTTTCTTATATATTGGAGCTGACTCATCTTCATAACCTGCTCTAGGGGGCAGGATAAGGAGGATAGCCATAGATTACTACATGCAGGATTTATAAAATGAGAAGGAAGAAATATGCCATATTTAAAAGAGCAATAGAACATGCCCCCCCCTCCTTTTTTAAAAAAATCCCTTTTGCTGATGGCTTGAACTCCTGCAGGTGGGTCTATATCACAGCCTGCATTAAAGGCAATTAAAAAGATCACTCCTGTCACTGTATTTCACCTTTTCTCCATATTTTTACTTCCTCACCAGGATGAATAAATTAATCCCATTAATGCATAATTAAGTTTTCAGCCAGGAGAGGAGAGGAAAGCTTAACCCAAACCAATTATTCCTCTGTTGCCACGGCTTCCCTTTGGATCATGTGATTTTAATTTTTTTTTCCGTCTGACCAGGTGACTGGGTGGCTCTGCATAAGAGTAGAGAGGAGGACCGGGAAGGGAGACCAAAACATGCAGATTAATTTTATTCTTTAACCTTCCTAATGTGTCTGCTTGCTTGCATCGTGCTGCAGACAGCAGATCATCGCTTGATTTATTGTACTGACCGTTGCCTGCATCTCTCAGGCTAATGACACATACACTAAAGTCATTGATTTGTATGAATAGCCTCCGCTCTCCATTTATCACAATTTAATGTAAGAGTTTGCAATGCATAAAAAAAAATCACATGGGAAGCATGGACCCAAGGGCCTGGCCGCTTAAGCAGTTATGAATCATTTGCTGCCTTGTAATATATAGACTGTTCTTTTCCTGAAAAATGCCCTATAAGGTCATACTTCTTGAGAGAACATCTCAACAATTAAACCCCAATGTAGACATTTTAAGATAAAACATATAAGGAGTGCAAGCGAACAGAAACTTCCTTTGTGCCCTCTCTTTGTCTCTTTCATCCTTTTCATGTACCGTACCAAGCCAATTTCATCCCCCAGGTGTAGGCAAAGCGATGTCTCTGCTGACTTTGCTTTGGTCTTTGTCGCTTGTATAAGTTGTAATTTTGGCCCTTAAACTTTATTGATTTGCCTTTGAACCCAGCAATGCTCTAATAAGGATAAGTCCCCTAGGAGTTGGTCAATCGCCTTCTCCCTGAAGATCATTTACTTAAGATTAGATCTTCTCCACAGATACTCACAAAAGAAAAGAAAACAGAACTCACTGGCAATTATTTGATAGAAATACCAAAGTGCCACCAACAGTAAGAATGATACAGATCTCCAATCTCTATAAGGCCCCTACTTGTGTTGACTTCTTTGGAAGTGGCATTGGTCAATCAGCCTTTATTTTCCCTGAATATATAGGAATTTTAAAACATAAGAACTTATTTTAACAGCTCTCTCTCCCTTCTTGTCTACATGCAATCCATGACTTATGACCACAACTGAGCCCCAAATTCTTACACTAAGCTAAATAAGATAGTTGTTAAATGAGTTTTGCCCCATTTTATGATCTTTCTTGCCACGGTTTTTGGGTAAATTTGGCTTCCCTATTGATTTTGCTTGTCAGACGTTTGCACAAGTTGATCCCATGATCCTGGGACATTGCAACTCTCATAAATACATGCCAGTTGGAAGCATCCAAATCTTGATCATGTGATGCTGCAACAGTCTTAAGTGTAAAAAAAGTCACTTTTTCAGTGCTGTTGCAACCTTGAAAGCTCCCTAAATGAATGGTTGTAAGTCAAGGATTACCTGGAGTCATGAAGTCATTTGCTCCAGCAGTTTAGTGTGGCTGAAGTTCTATTAGTTTCATTCCTAGCATCTCCAAATGGTAGAAATGTTCTAAGGGAATTCTGAAACCAAATCTTCCCATTGATATATTTGACTCTTCTAAGGAGTAGGAATTGGAGCCCTGAGTCTTGACTTGATTGATGATCTCCACATAGCTGAGAGCCCATTCGTGTCCAGCGGTCGATTCCTTTTTTCAAATGTCTAACTGAACATGCAAATGCAAAGAGGCAGATAAATGTGCTTTGTGCTTCTGGAAAGCACATCATCCGCAAGATTTTGGAATTCAGGAATCGCTGGTAGTTAGATGCAAACACCATAGCAATGGAATATATTAAACATGATTTACACAAGGTACACATCATTGCTCAACACAAAATTGTCCTACGTTGAATCAGGGGAAAGCATGGACTGGGTTGTCTTTCAGGGTAGATCTTTAAAGATCTATTCTAGATGAAATTAAGCAAAGGACAGATTTTTTTTACTCCTGAGTATAAACTAATTACCTCTCATTTAGAATGTGGATAAGGCACTTTTGTCATTTAAGCAATCTATGTAATAACTAGATCATTGGGTTTCTTTTTATAGCAGGCCTAAAACTATACTGCTATTTTTTTTAAAAAAATGCTTATCTTTAATTATTTGCTATATTGTTCACAAATCCAATATAATTAGCTTAATTACTGACTGCATATAATGGAAAATATAGATGTGAAGTCTTTAATCAAATTGAGACATAGTGACTGACAGCAGTCAGTAAGGTTGCACTATTTTTGAGTTCTGTCTTTCTGACTTCCTTCAAAATTGTATTATAGGCTAAAAACAAAACAAAACAGCAAAACTATCATAACCTCAGCATGACCTTGGAAATATCCATTGAAATATGGTGGAGGCAGAGATTAAAAATTGGTGTTGTGCGCAACTGATCTTTAGACAGTATAATAATAAACATCTGTAATACAGATGCAACATTTGTCTGAAACCAAATACAGATGCAATGTGAAAAGTGTTGGTATTTGCAGAGAATTTGTCTCTGGTCCTTTAGGTCAGATATAATTCTTGGAGACACTTCTGTCTGGTAATCATTTCACGTTACAGTGGCACCTACTTTCAGGTCAGAGGTAAATATTATTTTGATTCAAACTCAGTTTCTTCCAAAATAATTTATTTTGCATCACCTTCTTTCTTCTCTATAAATATGCTTCCAATCCTAAAATGATTTTTCATTTCATGTCTATCCTGGAGTCTGGAAACCTGCATTATTAAAACTTGTCTCTAAAATGGAGCTGTAGCATTACAATATCTCTGCTCTTGGTTGGGAGGAAGCTGAAGGAAGCTGTTTGACTGCTGAAATGTTTTTACAGAAAAACTCAATTTAGACGAACTTTTTCATTTCATGTGAACATGTAAGCTGGATTTTGCATAGCTTTGCTCTGACGCAACGTCCAGAAAAGAATTTTACGTTGGGTGTCCACATATACAGGTGGGATGTGGTGGCTCAGTGGCTAAAACGCTGAGCTTGTTGATCAGAAAGGTCGGCAGTTCAGTGGTTTGAATCCCTTGTGCTGCGTAACGGAGTGAGCTCCCATTACTTGTCCCAGCTTCTGCCAACCTAGCAGTTCGAAACCAGGTGAAAATGTAAGTAGAAAAATAGGGACCCCTTTGGTGGGAAGGGAACAGCGTTCCGTGCACCTTCACCATTTAGTCATGCCGGCCACATGACCATGGAGACGTCTTTGGACAACGCTGGCTCTTCAGCTTTGTAGCGGAGATGAGCACCGCCCCCCAGAGCCAGAAACAACTTGCACGTACATGAGAGGGGAACCTTTACCTTATATACAGGTAGTCCTTGACTTACAGCCATTTGTTTAGTGACTCTCTGAAGTTACAATGGTTCTGAGAAAAAGTGACTTACAGCCAGTCCTTACACTTATGACTATTGCAGTATCCCCATGGTCATGAGATCAAAATTTGGGTGCTTGTCAGCCAGCATGTATTTACAATGGTTGTAGTATTATGTGATCAGCATTTGTGACCTTCCCCCACCTGGCTTCTGACAAACAAAGTCAGTGAGGGAATCCAGATTCGCTTAACAACTCAATGATTTACTTTATGAAATGATTTGCTTAATAGCCATGAAAAAGATCATAAAATTGGGTGATTCACTTAGCAATCGCTTTGTGATTTTAATTTGGTAAACTGCCCAGAATTGTTACAGTATGAGATGTGCAGCAAATTAATTAGATAGATAGATAGATAGATAGATAGATAGATAGATAGATAGATATAGATAGATAGATAGATAGATAGATAGATAGATAGATAGATAGATAGATAGATGAAAATTCTGGTCCCAATTCTGGTTGCATATCGAGGACTGCCTGAATAGCACTGGCTTTACCAGGGGCAGGGGAACCTGGATTGCTGTATCCCTAGAATGCAATATATTAAACATTCACTGGACTATGAAAAGAAAAGATAATATTTCTGCAACAATTAGCAAAAATCGCAAAACAATTTTGCAACACGCTAACTTATGCATGGGCTTTTATGCATATTTCATGGAGCTGTTTACTCTGCAATTCACAACAGATAGTTACTGTGCATTAACTGCTGCCCTATGAATGGGTGTTACTCTCACTGTTAGCAACAGCCTCTCTCTTTTTGAAACTCTCCCCACCCCACCAAAAAAAAAAAAAAAAGGAAAAGGAAAAGTGTGCATCATGACTAGAGGCATCTCATTTCCCACATATTAAGTTGAGAATCTTTATAATTTTTTTCCTGCGTGCTCTTATGCTTGTAGAAACAGGGAGCTGCTGAAAGCAAACATGAAACGAAGTGTATAAAAACAAAAGGCCCATTTCAATATTTTATGTTATTTCAGAAGCAAGATTGAGAATGACACCTCAACGTAAACAACATAGCAGAAGGAAAGGAAAGGTAAATTCTCATATCTGGTGTTATGGTATTTGGTATTAGACAAATTCTTTGTGTGTCCAGTCACACTTGGCCAATACAAAATTCTATTCTATTCTATTCTATTCCATTCCATTCCATTCCATTCCATTCCACTCAATTCCATTTTTCTATTGTTTCTGGATTTTTTTTTCTTTTAAGACCACTATGTAATGAGAGAAAAGCTGACAACTCTGTACTTGCTAAGAAGGATGTGCTCCTTCTTAGGAAACATGTAGAAAACAGCAAGATTACTTTAGAAAGCAATCAAGACATAATGGTCTACTGCAGGAGTGTCCAACCTTGGCAACTTTAAGACCTGTGGACTTCAACTCCCAGAATTCCCAGCCTTCAGATTTTCTATATAACCAAGTTCATAATTTGCTTTCTGGAGGTCAACCATTTATGAAGGAGAATGTTAAAAGAAAACTAAAACTGAAATCTCAACTGGGGTCAAGTTAAGAATATCTATGTACAGATTGGTGCCATTGTGATGGGGAGGGTACATTTGAACAATCAGCCTTGTTCAGTTTTGGGGTAGATTGGTATTGAAGTTAAGGGCTTTTTTTCAAGTCTTGGGATAGAGCTTGTGTTTTCGCCTACTTGGAAATGTCAGGCAACTTCATTCAAAATAAAATGCTCTAGGTGCAAAGCATAATCTGTCCTCTAGGAAATTGTCCAGGTACACATTCAAGCAGATCTAAAAAATGAGCAGAGTGAAATCTTGCTTCAGAGTTGTAGATGAAATGCTAGGCTACATCAAGCTCTTGGCGATTAGTCACTTGTCTAACATAACAAGAAATCTAGTGGATTGAAAGGACTAGGTGTTTTCTGCAATTGTGTTGGGGTGGAGGCATAACAAGAAATTACACAATGCATATTGTTTGGAGACGAGTCTTGTTTTCATCATTGGTGATCTCTGGGGTGAGTCTGCCTTGATAGGCTCTCTAAACAGAAAGAAAACACCAGAGGGTTTAAATTTGTGTTAATTAGTGGAGACGCTATTTTTTAAAAGAAAGGATCCAATTATATGCCCAGTAAAATGAACATTTTATCACCATTATAATTATTTTGTCATTATTTATAAATGCTTCATTCCTGACTTCTCAAAATAGTACTGCCACCATACATTTTCTTAGTACAAAGACATTGAATGGGCAGGCTTATTTTATTTAAAAGTGGGGGAGATCTATGGTTGGGGGCAGCCCGCCTGAAGTGCAATCTTCCCACTCAGGCCAAGCTATTTTGGAAAACCAACAAGGTTGTGAAGTTTGGGTTTTCGATTTGATTGTTGGTACAATTTGACAGTCAAGCTTTAGATTAATAGCTGGGGTGTTGATGTAGAAAACTGCTTTGAACTGAATCTGGCTATTGGTCCATCTTATAAAAATTACACTCTCAGGCTCACCTAGGGATAACATACAAGAAAAGTGTACACCACTGAGCTACAATCCTCCCTTGCAAACAAAATAATGCAAACAAGGAATTACACTGAACCAGTAAATGAGCAGAATGGTGCTTTATCAGCAATAAATAAGCATCAATTGAGCTGGCTCTGTGCCACATCTTCCAGCAGAAAGAAAATCTGGAGTTTCTCAAAGTAGAAAATGTAGAAGGAACATCATGATCACTCTTGTCAGAATACTTCGGTCCATATGTATCCAGAACAAGCCTATTAACCTAGAAACAGATGTTGAGATCCAAATGATCAAGGAAGTGTTATTAAGGGTAAGTGTACAATAAACAGTCTGCATCTCTTAGTGATTCTCCTTGTGATATGTGTATGTATTTATGTGCATGGCAGGGAAAGAAGTCACTACTCTTTTTGTAGGAAACAGACTGAAAGGAAGAGCTTGAGATGACTAGTCTCCCAGTTGGAAGATAGCAAAGTAGGACCAATAAGTGTAGCAAAAAAAAAGAGTTTTTTTCTGATTCCTAATGCTTTTGGCCATTAGAGCCAGTTTGTTGTAGAGGTTAAGGCACCAGGGTAGAAAGTGGGAGACAGTGATTCCTAGTTCTATCATAAGCAGAAAGCCAACTGGGTGAAGTAGTAGAAGATTAATCAATAAACACGACTGCCTTCTATCTATTTCCCTCATCCTTGGTGACAGTCATGTGTGAATGTGCCACTGACTCAGAGGTGGTATTCAGCAAGTTCTGAACAGTTCTGGAGAACCAGTAGCAGAAATTTTGAGTAGTTCAGAGAACTGACAAATACCGCCTCTGACTGGAGATTTTATAGTATCCTTCCCCTGCCACGCCCACCAAGCCATGCCCACAGAACCGGTAGAAAATTTTTTTGAATCCCATCACTGCACTGACCTGTTATAAAACACACAGCTGTTATTTCACTCCTTGCAGGCACATTTAACTCGCTATAACAGGAACATCTCCTCGTTTAACAAAGTCATCTTTAAAGTTTTTCTTTTCTGAAAATTTCAGAATATTTCTCATATTCCTACTATCACCTACTATCCCCTAATCAACTATTGATGGCAGAAAAACGAGGGAGGCCATTCCCAATAAATCAGAAAGGGTAGTAATTTGTCTCTTTTTAAGTCCTTTCTCTCATTCCTTTGTCTTTTTCCAGTTAATGTCATTGTGGTTGTTACTTTAGTGTTCTGAAACAAGTAGAAAAAATTGAATATTTTACTTTAGCATTTATTTGGTCCGTAAAAATGAATTGGGATTCCTTGCCATTGTTTGGGTCTGAGAACTTTCCCAGAGAACAATTCCCCAGACCTTATCTTGACTACAGGCATTATGAGAGGAATCAAGTAGTAGCATTTGTAGAACAGCATTTAATTGAGACAGAATAACAGAGTTGGAAGGGACTTTGGAGGTCTTCTAGTCCAACCCCCTGCTTAGGCAGGACACTCTACACCACTTCAGACAAATGGTTGTCCAGTCTCTTCTTAAAAACCTCCAGTGTTGGAGTACCCACAACTTCTGAGACAAACTGTTCCACTGATTAATTGTTGTCACTGTCAAGAAATTTCTCCTTAGTTCTAGGTTGATTCTCTCCTTGATTAGTTTCCATCCATTGGTTCTTGTCCTGCCTTCTGATGCTTTGGAGACTAGGTTGACCCCCTTTTCTCTGTGGCAGCCCCTTAGATATTGGAACACTGCTGTCTGTATTACCTCTAGTAGAAGATGATGTAACAATCAAAGCAGCGGCTGGAAAAGTCAAAAAGTTGTTGAACAGGAGTAGTTCATTGGCACATTAATTAAATAACCTCCTGTAATGACTTTATCTGATGCAAACACAATAAAGGGGGACAGCCTGTGTTGAGAAGATATTGTAGGAAGACCTTTTAGTCTGCTGTACCCCAAAATTAAGAGAGATCTGGTAGCATTTTCAGATAAGCACATTTTGTTGATGATCATACAAGCTCACTGAGGAAGCTGTGCCTTTTAATAAAACCACTAAGCTAAATGTTTTAAATTGCTGCAAATTATGCTGAAGAGGGGGCTCAGGGCCCCTCAGAAAAATCTTTGGCACTTGCTTCTCAACATCCTCCCTAGTCAGAGACAAGGCTCTCACGAACAATTTGCTATACAAATCAAAAGTAACCTTGAGAAAGAAGACATACTGACAATTAAATTAGATTAGATTACCTATTGTAATTTAGAAGGATCAGTGTTAAGTATCAGATTTTGGATAGGTAAACGGAAAAATCATAGTGGGTGGAAGTTAACATTCAGATTAGATTATTTAGATGAATAAAGAATTATTAGAATAGTAGCATTTGGTGAAAGGCTCTGGTGAATGTATATTCGCCTCCTTTTTCTTGTATCTAGAATATATTAAGGAACGAGCCCCAAAATAACCACAGACTGATTGTGCAAACCAGTTATTTAGGATTTTGCCAACGTCTTTCATAATATTCATAGCCTTCAACTCCCTGTAAATTTTCAGCAAGTCATTAAAATTCCTAAGCTCTGTAATTAGGTCTCTCCTGAAAGCCACGGAGGTAGTTTCTGTATATTAGCAGTGTATAAGCCTCTCTGGGGAAGTGCAAGGGCAGGCTAGTATTCCTCTTTTGTATTGTAGAGTTTTGTTCTTTGCTCTCTTATGCTTAGCCTAATGACTCTGGGAGACTTTGAGAAGGTAGGAACACAATTATCAAAGACCTTTGAATAATCATTTGATCGTTTGCTACTTCCCTCAACATTGTTCAACTATTACAAAGTCTGCACTACTATTACTATTGATCTTCTCATCACTCCTTATCACCCATCTCCTCCCACTTGTGATTGTAGGACTGTAACTTTGTCACTTGTATCCTTACGATTTATATTGACTGCTTCCTAGTATGATTTGATTGTTGATTGTACCCTATGATTATCATTAAGTGTTGTATGTTATGATTCTCGACTCTTGATGAATGTATCTTTTCTTTTATGTACACTGAGAGTATTTACACCAAGGCAAATTCCTTGTGTGTCCAATCACACTTGGCCAATAAACTGTTCTATTCTATTCTATTCTATTCTATTCTATTCTATTCTATTCTATTCTATTCTATTCTATTCTATTCTATTCTATTCTATTCTGAGCGGTGATGGCGTCTGCTTTCGGTTGCAAAGTTCCTCCTCCTCTTCACTGGAGGTGATCCCTGCATTATATTTCAGGGATATTTCTTCTGGCATGCATACACTTTTCTACTCCAGTTCTGCAGCTCACTCACTCATGAGGGCTGTTTAAACTTTCTTTGGTTTGGACCATGGCTAGATGTAGCAGTCTAATATTGTAGGTGGAAAACCCAATTTTCCCACTATTATTCAGTCACTAAGTCTTGTCTGACTCTTCGCGACCCCATGGACCATAGCATGCCAGGATTCCCTGTTCTCGACCATCTCCCAGAATTGGCCCAAATTCATGTTCGTTGCATCAATGACAGTATCATATACCAGTATATGTATATAATTGTACTGCAACTTGGCAAGTCCCTGCCATTCGGGCCACAGTGTGGACTGTTGCAGATGCCACAGGGGAAAACAACACGAGTCCTGAGTCCTGAACAGACTTTCAATAGAGCCAAACATGTGTAGCTCAGGGTTGACATGAGGGCTCCTTGGTACTCTCTGAGCCTGGTTGTTTTCTTGCAGACATTTCATGACACAAACTAGGTAACATCATCAGTGCTAGTAAGAAGTAGGGTTTGCTCTCAGTTTACATTCTAGTGGCTTGTCCTGGGATGGTCTTAGAGGTTCTTTGGTGGAGCTGTTTATTATTGGCTTGTTTGGCAGTTCCTTAATTGGGTTATTGTTGACTTGACTGTTGGTCTGATGTTAATCTTGGAGTTAATTTATGCTCATTTTAGTGCTGATTATTGGTGGGGTATGACTTTCCTGATTCTTATGTCCCAAAGGTGCTTTTTCAAAAAGGCAACTGGACTTTGTTTTTCCTTGAAGATGTTTAGCTTCTCATCCAAGAAGCTTCTTCAGTTCTGCTGGCAGAACAGAAGAAACTTCTTGGATGAGAAGCAAAATGTCTCCAAGGAAAGACAAAACCCAGTTGCCTTTTGAAAAGGCATCTTTGAGGCAACCATGACCTGGATGACACAGACACTTCATTCTTATGCTTTTCAGGCACGGTTGAAAGCAGGTCCTACCACGTTTGCTTGCACAACCAATTCTTCCTATCTTATGTTTCTCATTGCAAAGTCGAGGCACCACCCTGTCCTTCTATGAATCACAGTCAAAAAGAATGATTACTTTTCTCAGTTATATGAGAAATCTATGCAGATTTCATCAATGAACCAATTAATTGATGGTAATGCTCAATTATTCAATTAAGATTTCTTTAGCTGAGTGACAGCCTTAATATTACCCATTTAATCAACGTCATCACTTTTTGTTTGTTTGTTCTGCGGTATCAATATTTCATCCTTCCCCCCCCACCCCGTTGTAGCCTCGCCATAAGGTAGATTAGGCAAAGAGAAACAGAACATTTCAAAGAAGTGTTGTAGTATAGATTTGAAGTTAATATGGTCTTTACCCAAGTCGGGTTCTTCAACCTGAGCTTTATAAAGAAGAAAGAAAGAAAAACCTTGAAACTGTGGGACTATGCTAAAGATGACGTTAGAGTACTACTATGGAACTCTTCCATTTTAGCAAATATTTTTCAAGAGAGAGAGAGAGCTGTGGTTTAATGTTTCCTGGGTGAGAACGTGGAAGGCCAAAATTCAAATCCTGAGTCATAAGAAGTACTTGGAACTCTTATTCTGCTTATTCTCCTTCAGAAAGATGTTGTTACAATAAAATCAGAGATAAAAACCGTGTATACCTATCTGAGTTGCATAGAGAAATGGCAGGATATTGCTGTAATAAATAACTCCAATCATATCAGCCCCAAATCCTACTGTTATCTCTTGACTGACCTCCCTTTGAGCAGCAGATATAAACCTTGGCATCCTGGGGGTTAAGAGAAGAAAGATACTTAACTTTAGAAAGTAGTGGGTTGAGGAATATTTGTGAGGTGGGGGAGTGTTATTGCTTTATCAGGTCTTTATCCCATCTACAATCCAGATGTTGTTTCACCATCTTCAGCACAAGCTCCTTAGTGGGTCTCATGCCTGTGATTTTTGTTTAGGTCTAACAAAGTACTAGATAATGAAGATGGAAAACCAATAAGAGAGGGCGGAGAAGGCTATAACAAATGGTTTAAGATGGATTTGGTGTGTAATTACTTACATTTTTCCGCTAACTACTATATAAGCAACCCTTTTAATGAGGCAAATTGGTTTGTGGAAGATGCATTCCACTTGTCCCAAATTTCTGCATAGACTGATAAACACAAAACTTTGGAGAGGGGAGAGTAGTATATTTGTGTGTGTGTGTGCTTTTCCTTCTCCTTTTTTGTTTCCTGTGTGGCAGTCAATTTTCCAGAGAGCTCACTTTGCGAATATGTGATTAATCATATGTGTGCTGGACTTGCCAATAAATACCAAAACCTTAAAGTCTTAACAACTTCCTCATTTTGTGTGGTCATTCCAAATAGCTAACAACCAGAAATAGTCAATGTATGCTAAAATCAATATTTGGAGGGAGGGGTGTAAGGTCTCTACATAAGATTGATTTTGCTCTCTGAGGACTTCATTTTGCTCATCAACAAAAACACATTGTCCTCCATAAATAATTGAATGCTGGTGAAACTCTGAGGGTTCTCAACACAGTGGATTAATCGGTGCCTGTAAGGGAGGGTTCTTATTTTAGTAAGTTGCAAATTTACCAACTTAGTCCCAAAAGGGGTATGGTGTTGATCCAGAGATCCTTAAAAACACTTTACTTGAACCTGAAAATTAGGGCATTTAGTCCTAATTTCCAATGAGTTAGTAGATGTGAGATTAGGGAGCCTTAATAAAGAAAAATGTTTCTTATGAGCTAAGTAATGCTGGACATTTTTAAAGTATGGAGAGAGACAGGACCCATAAAATGAGTGGCATTTTCAAAACATGACTTTCTAAATCTCCTTTTACTTCAGTGTTTATAGGCATATTCTTCCCAATGGGTCTGTGGCTACAATTAGAGAGGAGAATTAATTTAAAGTGGAATCCTTAAGGTGAAAACAGATACACAGTACCTGTTGCTATTTGATATATTTATTTTATCCTTTTAAGGGAAGTGTAACTTGCCCATAATTTTTGAAATTGATTAAGTAATAAAAATAAGAAATATGTACTACTCAACCACTTTAGATTTTGGTTGTCGCTGTTAAGAGTTCTTGGATTTTCTTGCAATTTTTAAAATTCCTTTTTATAGTGATTCTATTGTACTGCTAGTCTTATTACTGTGTTTGGTCTTTGACCGTAAATACATTTTGACTGATTGGTAGCTACAATTTCTCCTCATTTAGACCAGGTTGTATTAATCTATATAGGAAACTACGCCAAACTTTACTTCCAAATGTATATTTTAAAGCCAAAGCCAAACTCACATCAGAGTTTTTGCAGAGATGAAAAATCAGGTAGACAATTCAAAATTGTTCCATACCCTTGTCTAAGGAGCTAAATTTGGCATTCTTCAAATTCTCATTTGTGGGAAAGAGAAGATATTTGGGAAATTCTGTAAACAAAAAAAAGGAATTGGGAAAGTCTTCAGAATTGAATTATCCCACTCACCATAGATACATAATTGTGGCATCTCTTATGCAAAATTCATTTAAATATGGTGTTATCTCAAACTGTACATTAGTACAGATAAGACTTACAGAAAAGTAATGAACGAGTTCAATATTTGTATTAACTCAGAATCCTGAGTGAATTAAATGCAACTGAGTAAATCATGAAGTAAGGTGTAATTTACTGTACAAACCTCCCAAAATTACATGATTGTATTCCTATTGGAATACTCATTAGTTACAGTTCTAGCAGGGGTTTTTCTAATGAAAATAATATTTCCCTGCATTTTATATGAACGTTGGGCACACTGTTGACTTTCCTGTCTAGCAAAGTGTTAGCAATTGCTGAAACCTTTAATATCTTAAAATGTTGCAAAAATGGAGAATGTAGATGTGATGGGGAATGAAAAAGGCTTTGTTCTTCAGAAATCTAAAAATAGATGGAAAGGGACTTACTATTCATTCTCAAGAGTATTATGGATTTTTGGCTGACATTAGTTCCTCTGAAGTGAATGTCAGACTTACTCAGAACAGTTATAAAAAACAAAGAAAGCTGCCCTGTTACCATTATTAGAAGGGCAAGACAAATGAAATGCCATGATAACCATTAGGAGGGGGGGGGATGAAACTGTAAGATATATTTGTATATTATCTGGTAGCAAATGGAGGGTCCCATGTTAAAAGTGGGTAAACAAGGAAAAGAAGATACCATAACGTATCCTTACGGACACTCTTTACGAAATCTACCTGTTTCCTATAGGAAGATCTACTGTTGTTTATTGCATACTTTTTATAAGTTCCAATATGTTCAAATATAATAAAGTTAGTTTAACTTCACTATTGTCTCTCCCTGGAAATGGGGCCTGTAAAATTGGGAGAAAGAATTCTGGATGTACATATTGCAGGAAATAGAAATATATTTTTTTCCTGTCAAGTAGGCTTGGATATTCAATCTGAATGCAAGAAATAAAGAATTAAGGGGAAAATACTGTATATTTTGTGCTAAGGGCTAAGGCACACCAAATCATTTGGTGAGAACTTTGCAGTAACATAGCCTGTATCCCACATCTTTATCTCTCTATATGTAGGTGTGTGTTTCCAGACCACTAAGGCAGCCTGAAAGTAGAATGATCTTTTGTTGTTCCAGTGTTCACCCTTTGTATATATAAATACTGCTAGTCCTCAATTTATGACCACAATTTCTGTTGCTAAGCAAGTCAGTTGTTAAAGTGAGTTTGGCCCCATTTTATCACCTTTCCTGCCTCTGTTGCTAAGTGAATCCCTGGAGTCGTTAGGTTAATAACATGTTGTTGGGCTAATGGTTAAGCAAATGTGGGCTTCCCCATTGATTTTTGCTTGTCAGAAAGTTGCAAAAAGGGATCACACATCCCTGAGACGCTGCAACCATCATAAATGAGTCAGTTGCCAAGTGTCTGAATTTTGATCATGAGACCATGGAGATACTACCAAGTTGTAAGTGTGGAAAACGGTCAAATGTCACTTTTTCAGTACCATTGTAACTTCTACCGGTCACTAAAAGGTAAGTCGAGGACTATCTGTATACACGACAGCAGCAGAAATAGAAAGTAGGACACCAGGTGATCATTCTTCTGTTCTAAGGCCACACTTGGAATACTGCATCCAGTTTTTATCGCCACGATGTAAAAAAGATGTTGAGAGTCTAGAAAGAGTGCAGAGAAGAGCAACAAAAACGATTAGAGGACTGGAGTCTAAAACATATGAAGAACAGTTGCAGGAACTGGGTATGTCTAGTCTAGTGAAAAAAAAGGACCAGGGGTGACATGACAGCAGTGTTCCAATATCTCAGGGGCTGCCCCAAAGAAGAGGGAGTCAAGCTATTTTCCAAAGCACCCGAGGGTAGGACAAGAAGCAACAGGATGGGAACTAATCAAGAAGGGAAGCAATTAAGGAGAAATTTCCTGACAGTTAGAACAATTAATCAGTGGAACAACTTGCCTCCAGAAGTTGTGAATGCTCCAACACTGGAAGTTTTTAAAAAGATAACCATTTGTCTGAAGTGGTGTAGGCAGGGGGTTGGACTAGAAGACCTCCAAGGTCCCTTCCAACTCTGTTATTCCATTCTATGCCACGAAAGAAAGAATGGCTTTGTGCCTAAGGCAGAACTAGAACTCCCAGTCTCCTGGTTTCTAGCCTGGTGCCTTAACCACCAAACTAAATTGGCTCCCATTTGCTTATTGAGTAAATTTCTTTCTTCTTTCAGACGTACATCAAGGCTTGATGCCAGAGATGTAAAGCTCCTTGTTTCAACCTGGCACCTTTTTTTTACCATGCGTTGTGACCCAGGTAACCAAGGGTCATGGTTTCAGTCGCATGGCTGCAGATGCCCCCTCACTCCAACAGCCCTCTTTAGATCTTAAAGCCATTGTTTACTGTTGCCTTCTGCTCTGTACCAAAAGATAAAAATGCCGGGATTTGCAGCCCATACAATATTTGCTCAAGTGTGTGTGCCCTTTGAATGTAACACTTTCCGATTAGCGTGGTGGTCCTTATGAATATTTCATTATTGGTTAAATTTTATCGCCTATTCCAACATGCTAGTTAAAAAGGAAAAGGAAAAGAAAGAGAGAGAAAAGATAGAACCATTAAAGGCATATGTCCAATGAGTGTGCAGACTAGCAGACTGTAATCTTTAAACCTTGCTTCATTCTAAGAATTTATTTCCTATCTTTTAAGACTTTTTGAGGGTGTATTTCCTAGGAAACTAGAAGTGGGTTGGAAAAGGAGAACCACTGGACTTCCTCCTCAGTTCTAAGCTGTGAATAAAGCATTGGGGCATCACGCTTTGATTTAAAATGCTGCTTACAAAAAGCAACCGAAGAGGTACTGAAAGTTGTTATTGAACGGGAAAAAAAAGTTACCAATGGTCACTGTGGGTATATTTAGAAATTCCCCATGCAGATATGTTGGTTTTTATTTATTCAGGGCATTTAATCTCACTGTTTAGCTTAAAGGCTTTCCAGAGTGACTTCTTCCTATTTAGAATAAGTGCGGTGAGGTGATTCCTCCCCTTGGACTTTACAATATAAAATTCATAATTCCTACAGAAGAGGAAAAAAATGCAGGTTAGGCACAATCAGGTGAGATCAGTTCCTATTACCAATAGTTTGCTTGCATCTTCCTCCCTCCCTCCCCTCTTTCTTTCTTTCTTTCTTTCTTTCTTTCTTTCTTTCTTTCTTTCTTTCTTTCTTTCTTTCTTTCTTTCTTTCTTTCTTTCTCCTTCCCTCCATCCTCCCTCTATTTTCTCTCTATTCCCTCCCTCCCTTTTTCCTTTTTTCTTTTCTTCCTCCTTCCCTCTTCCCTCCCACCTCTCTATCCTCCTCTCTACTTCCTTCCTTCCTTCCTTCCTTCCTTCCTTCCTTCCTTCCTTCCTTCCTTCCTTCCTTCCTGCCTGCCTGCCTGCCTGCCTGCCCGCCCGCCCGCCTGCCCGCCTGCCTGCCTGCCTGCCGTTAACTCCAGGTATACCTGAAGGAATGTGCAGAGTGAGGGCAAAAAAGCCAAAATGGTGTCTGCAATAGTGCAATCACAGTTGCGCCTGTTACTTTATGCATGCACTTCCCTTGGAATATTATTGGCATGTCCCTAAGTAGTATAACAACAGATAAAGTAGATGTGGGGTGTGTATTTCTGCTTCAGGCAGGAAGAAAAAAAGTTGCACCAGTGAACAAAAAATGCAAATGGAAGGACGGTGCGATATTTTTCAGAGCAGACAAAACCAAAGCATCCTTTTTTCCCCTTGTATCCCCCCCCCACTGTAATTGTAGATTTTATTTCACTTATCTGTTTGAAAATAGATTACCAGGAAAGGATAACAGGGTGTGGAATGAGGAGGGGAATAATACCCACTTTGCAACCATAAAGCAATATTTTAAACAAGGAGGATGCAAATGGATTCTTAAGAGTATAGAGACACTGTTCCAGGTGGCAAAAATCCAGACGGTGCTTTCCTGTCCTTGCTGTCAAACAAACAAGACACACACAAACCCAAACAGAGCAATATTATGATTTTTCCCCTCCTCCTTTATTCATAGCTGCTTTCTGTGTCCACTTTTTTAAATGTGGGTTTTTTTTTTTTCACTCTCTTCTTTTTCCTGTCTTTTTTTTTTTTTAAACTGACAAGCCCACAATTTCCAGAAAAGAAAGCTAGCATTAATTAAGACAGTGCCAGCTGTAATTTTCTTGGGAAGTAAATTTCTGCACAACTAAAGGTTACAGAGACCTTTTCACTGTCAAAATTTACTACAGGCTGTGAATGTTAATGTTTCTAATGAAGACATGTTCTCTGTCCCTGAACTTAAAAGTATTCGGACAGAAAGGCAAGGAGGAAAGAAGGGAGGGGAAAAAAAGAATGAATGAAAGAAAGAAAACTGGGTTTGACGAATGTATCTAGTGCCTCTTCACTAATGCAGGGTTATGCCTGCTGATGCCTATAATAATGATAGTGTTTGGATAGTCTTGTTTTCTAAACTAGGAATATTTCTATAAATTGGCAATTTTGCATGACACGTCAACTTACAGAAGGAACTCTTTGCCACAAAGACAGTGGTATAATAAGCATTTAACCTCTTAGGCCAGGGAATTTCTAAATGGACTCTACTCTGGGAAAGTTAATTGAGCAGGACTTCAGTTCCTTTGCCCACATCAGATTAAAGGATCTGGGGTACTTTTTTTATTTCTAAAAATGGTTTTTGGTCTTTTAGCATAAATTGTTTCCTGATAGACAGAGGAGCAGTCTATTACAGCCAGAATTTTTATTTCTCTTCCTCGGGAAATTGGCTGTGAGACCATGTAGAGAAAGGCCAGCATTTTAACAGAATAACAGAGGTGGAAGGGATCTTGGAGGTCTTCTAGACCAACCCCTTCTTAAGCAGGAAACCCTGAACCATTTCCAACAAATGGCTGTCCAATTTTTTCTTAAAAACCTCCAGTGTTGGAGCATCTACAGCTTCTGAAAGTAAGTCATTTCATGATTAATTGTTCTGTCAGGAAATTTCTGCTTAGTTTTAGGCTCAGCCTTTTGAGCCTTGCTACCTGTTTTTGAGTATATTTGTTTCATTTTTTTTTTAAAAAAGGTGACCCTGGTCCTGGTTGATTGGTTGCACAGTAGCTAGATATTTAGGCTGGATTTGGCTTCTTTTCTGTTAAATCCTTCTAACATCTGGAATAAGCAGATGTTGTTTGATAATATTAAAGGCATTTTCACACGATGTAAGCTGTTCCAAGTAGAGCTGTCTATTGCAATTGACTGATGGCGATTTTGTCAGTGCCCATGGTGTTCAAGTGGTGCTCCAGATATGTTCCAAGGCACCTTTTATCTTTGATTTCTTTTACACAGTTGTTCCATTTCTGTTTGCTGGTCTTTGTATTTTGTGATTTTTCTCCAGTTCGATGCTGCTGCCTCCAAGTACTTGCGATGTCCACTAGCCAGGTTTCTTTTATAATATATTGTAGACCCTGTATATCTTTATAGGAGAAATAGAGAAAACCACACTAATTCAGTGTCCCTGAGTAGGTTCCATCTGTTGCCTTCCCTGACTTGCATGTATAGAGGGAGATTGTCTATAGAGGCGGTTGTCTACTTTTCAAAGGAGTTCTGCAATTGTCTGACAGTCTCAACTTTTCACATGACTTAGCACTTTTTTCTTGTTCTCCTGCTTCTCTTTTGTTCCCCTTGCTATCTGCTGAGACTGAACTCTGCAGTTCCCAGCTCTCAATGATACGACCTGCCATCAAGTTGCAATGGGAAGGATTATTCTGCTCAGTGAAAAAAGAGATCCTGCCAAATTTTCCAAAGACGGATGGATATTTAGATCTTTGTGGATCACTCTATCTTTTTTTCTATCTACTCTCTGCCTCTCTGTCTCCATCTCTCTCTCCCCTCTCGCCCTCTCCTCTCTTTCTGCTTCTCTCTCTCTCTCTCTTTCTGTCACTCTTAAGGTCTCTATGGAGATTCTCAATCATTCAAATCATGGTTGTCCCAGAAGTGCTTTTCCAAAAGGCAACTGGACTTTCTTGGGGTTTTTTTCCTTGAAGACATTTTTCTTCTCATTTCCACCATTCAGTTAGAACTGAAGAAGCTTCTTTGAGGAGAAGCAAAATGTTTTCAAGGAAAAAAGACAAGGAAGTCCAGTTGCCTTTTTGGAAAAGGACCCTTGGGAGTTCTCTCTCAATCTATTCTGTCTATCTGTTGCCTGTCTGTGGTCTGTCTGTCTGTCTGTCTCTCTCTCTCCATCTCCTCTTCTTGATATGTATAGTAGAATTTGGACATCCATTGTTCGCTGCCATTGGTTTATTTTCTGTGTCAAGTGCAGCAATGAATGTGGGTTTCTCCCCCTGACCATCAGCATTAAGGAAAGGAAAAGAGCTCTGGGAACCAAAAAGTAGGAAATCAATGTCTCAGTAAATATCTATATGGACACTAGAATAATCTATTAAAAGCATGACTATCCTATATCAGTCGAGAGATCAGATCTCATTACAACTCCAATCCCTTCCCTGAACATGTAAATTGGATTTATTTAGAGATTCATTCATTCTCTCTCTCCATCACCCCTCCTCAGCACAAAACAGCTGCCATATGCTCTTCTGGGCTTAATGTCTTCTTCCAATGTAGGCTTACTAGATATTGGAACAACACTTGATCTAAGCTCCCAAGCTTCTCCCTGGTCCTGGATTATTCATGTGACTCTTTTCTGGTTCAGATTAGAACATAAAATCATAAGATCCTCTAAAGACTAACAGCTCATATATTTTAGCAATCTGGGTTGTCCAGCAGCCAACCGAAGGGATTTGTGATTAGATCAGACTGAATCCTGAACCTTAACTTTTGCTTTACTTTGGAATTTACTCATTGGCTTACTGGCTAAAGAGAACATAGATAAGATTTGTTTACAGAGTTGCCTGTAGCCTCCAATTAAATTTAGAATTCTGGGAGTTGTGGCCACAGGGGAAATGGAGAAAAGGAATACCATCCAGCAGGCTTTTTCAAAATATAGATCATGGCAACCCACAAGAAATCATGAGCAAATTTGAGGATGGATGTTACAAACAAGGGTTGTGGCCTTGTGCAGAGAAACCAAAGTTGCTCTCAGAACTCACTCTTACTTTGTTTAGACCAGAATTTCTCAACCTGGGAACTTCACAACGGGTAGACTTCAACTCTCAGAATTCTGGCTGGTCATGCTGGCTGGGGAATTCTGGGAGCTGAAGTCCACAAATCTCAAAGTTGCCAACATTGGTCTAGGCAACATCCATAGTAAATTATGATAGGGGTACAGGTTTTCCATGTACTTATGCAAGGTAGTTATGTTTTGGATGCTTATAACTAGAGCCCTGTTTGGAGTCTCTTTCATTGCATGAAGTCTGGATTTTCTATAATTGCTACTATAAAGAGCAAACATTGATCCAAAATAAATGCAGAATGAAAATGGATGTGAGATGTCTCAAAAATAAATCCAGGTTTTCAGGAATCATATAGAACTAAGCAAACTCACCCTTTCACTGCTAAACTTGTGTTAAGTTTGATTGCTTTCATATTCAAATTATTTATGTTTGATAAAGTTTCAAGGTTCTATAATCATTTTATTTCATATTCAGATTAAAATTTCATCATTTAAAGTAAGTGTTCTATTTCTTTCTTGCTCACCCTGAACCCCAGTGAAATAAATCTGTTTTAATGCTAAGAAGGAACACGAATTCATTATAGTACTACAATTTTTTTTTTTTAAAAAAAACGCTCCTGTGGATATAAATTTGTATGCCAGTTACCTGGAAAAATTTGGTCCAGTTCAGAGAAATATAAATATCATAGAATCATAGAACTGTGGGACTGCAAGGGACCTTGGAGGTCTTCTAGTCCAACCCCTGCTTAAGGCAGGAGTCTTTATACCATTCTAGACAAATGAATGTCCAATATTTTCTTGAAACGTCTAGCGATGAATCATCCACAACTCCAGCAGGCAAGTTGTTCCATTGATTTATTATTCTTACTGTCAGGAAAATTTCTCCATTTTCTGATGTCCATTAAATAGAGAGTTTATGCCTGAGAAATTGACTTGAACCACATTTTGTGGTGAACAAATGCACCTTGTACTTCTCCACCTTTTAAGAAGAGAGTGGACAACCATTTGTCTGAAACGCTATAGGGTTTCCTGCTTGAGAAGTGGGTTGGACTAGAAGATCTCTAAGGTCCCTTCCAACTCTGTTATTTTGTTAACCAGATTAACTTTCTGAATTTGCACAATCTGACAATGTGTGTTTTCCAATAAAATGTATATACCATATTACAACACAGTTTGCATTCCACATAGAACAGTTTGCCCGTTTTCGGAGTTTTATTATTATTTTCAACACCCCAGCAGATTAGTGCAGAAACAAAGGAGAGTAGGAGTTTTATAAAACACAGGTGAAGCTAACATGGTCTGAAAATAAGTTAGCCAAGGGTCTCAGCAAAGTTCCACTCACTTCAACCTCAGCTGATATTTCCTGTCTAACCTATCTAAGAGTTATACCAAACAGATCCAACAGCAATTCATGAATAATATGAAGAAGTGGCATAGAAGGTCAGCTGAACAAAGAATTCCTTAGGGTACGCAGGAAAGGGCACAGTTGGAAAAAGTTGCAGAAATCACATAAAAACGCAATATTGCACAGCCTCAGCAAATTGTGTCGTGAACATTCAAAAGTATGAAAGTTCAACCCAAGATTTCAAAGTTGTGATGGACCATTAAATATGGATGTTCTTATATATGTAGGATGGATATATCAATTTTAATTTCTTCCATGTATGATTTCCTTCCTTCCTTCCTTCCTTCCTTCCTTCCTTCCTTCCTTCCTTCCTTCCTTCTTTTTACAAAATAATCCCAACTTTCTTTTCTTTTTCCTGAATTTCTGGAGCTTCTTAAACTTTTTTGGAATTGGTTGTTGGAAATAGAATCACATGAGTTCTCTCCTGATTTTTAGAGCTGAACTATCTAGTTGCCTTTCTGAGATGAATTCTTCTCTTGAAAATTTTCAGTAGCACCTGTCTTTTATTTTGCTCAAAGTGCAAATTATTGCTACAGATTTCAGCTCCGCCATGTTCCCACCCCCATCTGAACATGTTAATGAAACACTTCACTCATTGTAAATGTATGAATGTCCACGGCACAATTCTCTTTGTGAAGTATGCTTCAGAAATATGCAATAGCCCATATGTTCAGCATCAAAATACATACATGAGAATCTTAATGTGTATGTTGATGTATAGACATGCATACATCCACATACATTATGTGACTGTGTACTACATCAGTGTCTCTCAGTGCTGGGAATTGAAGTCCACATATCTTAAAATTGTTGAGGCTGAGAAACAGTTTGTTACATCAAACAATACCCTCTTTCATGCAGCACTTTACTATGAAGTGCAATATCAATGAAATACATGTGGGGCTTCATTCAAAGGAACAAAATGTTGTAAGAACTGGTGCATCCAATTATGAATTTAATATTAGCTATTCCAGGCAAAATAAGATCAGGTAGGTAGAATAGAATAAATATTGGAAGAAAGTGACAAAAGAAGAGAAAAACAAAAGAACCCAATGGGAATAGAGATGTCCTTGCTTTTCATACAAACCAGGATCATATCCCAAGCTATACAATACGAGTTGGTTCCAAGTGTTCTAGTAGCATTACCAGATGAGGGGGAATGAGTTTATTGCCATGTTCATGCAGACCCAAACATTTTCCATCATGAGGTATGATCAGGAGTCCATGTTGTTTGTTGTCAAGTCCATATGTGGATATTTATGAGACAGATAAGCTGTAACTGGACTGAGTTAGCATAGACAAACTCCTACGGAGAGGAAGGCCCAGTATGGATGATTCAATCCTTACCTCTCTCTGATTAAAACTGACTGACGGAGCTACTTCCAAGGAAAACTGCACAATTCTCCTTGTTTGTCTAAGGGATTCTTGCAAGAGACTGGGATTAAATGTTAAATGTGCTTTCTGCTCTTTTATTTATTTATTCTGAAATGTTTAGTGATGTAAAAACCTGGCTTTTATATAGATTCACACCAGACAATTCCAAGACTGAGATTGTCTTCAAAGGGTGTAATTATAGGCATGTGCCATGCTTTCCATATGGCGCAAATTTGTTTATCACTAATATTCAGCCATTAGAGATGCTCCAATTTCTGCTAAATTTCTGACTATCATCCATTTAATCCAAAGAGGCCTGGATTGCCTTTTGTGGTAGAACAATGCATAAAGTCCTTTTCAGGCATTGAACAGCTAGCTATGTTGGAGGATGGTGTAAAGGATCTTTCTGTCTATTTTGTCCATCGTTTAATGAAATGTAACAGAAGGATGCTTTTGTTAGAAATTTTCAAACTGAATTTGCAAAGAAAAGGTTTTACAAAGCCTAAGAAGTCCCTTTTAGATTTTTGAAACACCTTCAAGGCTATTTTAGTCATTCTTTGCAGGAGGAAGTCCTCAAGTTATAACACTTGGTTTAACAACCGTTCGATGTTACAACAGCACTGAAAAGGGGGACTTGTGACAATTTTTCACATTTATGACCATTGCAACATCTCCATGGTGATATCATCAAAATTCAGACACTTGGCAACTGACTTATATTTATGATGGTTGCAATGTCCTGGAGTCCTGTCCCTACCTTCTGAGAAGCAATGGGAAGGCCAAATTCACTTAACAACCATGTTACTAACTTAACAACTGCGACAATTCACTTAACAACTGTGGCAAGGGAGGTTGCAAAATGGTCAAACTCACTTAACAACTGTTGATTGTCTCACTTAGCCACAGAAATAGTGGGTTCAGTTGTGGCTGTAAGTCAGGGACTACCTGTATCACAGAGTTGTGACCTATTGTTTCAAAACGTAGCAAGTGCACCCAACTTCACCCTCCCATCCTCTGGGAAGCTTTTTTTTTTTTTTTGAGATTCTTGTAGTAAATCTGGTGTTGCCCTAAGAAAATTGCACCAAATCAAACTCCTGCGATTTCAGCAGGAAGAAAACCAACGGCACCATTTGTTTAGATAGAACTTCCAAAGAAAACGCAGCTCTTTCTTGCATTGCCTTAGAACAAGACAGTCTGTTTCTGGAAAAGCACATTTAACAGCAAGCTACAAATCTCTCTGACGACAGAACAATTGTCATCCATTCTCTTCTCTTTTGTCTCCAGCGATAGCATCTATGGTACTGTTAAGAGATAGGAAATTTCGTGTCTATCACTACACCTGTCTGAAAAGTAACAATACCCTCCAGGTTTGCGGACTCATTTTGCTGTGTTTTATTAGTATAATGAATGAATGCCCAACCAGTCTGCTCAGAAAACAATTGCAATGGTGGAATTTAAAACTGTATTATTAACTGTGAAAAAGAACCAAAAGCCAGCAGCAGAATTTCCTGAAAAGGCCCCAGAGTTGTACACGTGCATGGATGCCCTTACATATCCACTCGTATATGTGTGCATTCCACATGCAAAGGACTTAAACAAGTGAAACACCACCCATAATTTGCAGAGCATTTAAGTGCATCGTTAGAGTTTGAAGGTGTAAAGCTGAGGCGCTTAACTGCTGAAAAATGGCTTATCTGAATTCACCTAGATCAGGGGCATCAAACTCAAGGCCTGGAGGGTGGATCCAGCCTGCGGGATGCTTAGATCTTGCCCACGGGGCCACCCTGGAAACAGTGAAGGATTGGCCTGCAGTGCCTTTTCATGTGGCCCCCCTGAGCTCCATCTTTGCTGGCAGAGGGTTGCAGGAGGCCATTGTGGCTGAAAATGAGCTTGTGAAGGCTGCAGGCAGCACTCCCAAGCTCCGTTTTCAGTGGCAGAGGGTTGCAGGAGTCTAACACAGCCGAAAATGAAGCTCAAGAACCCGTTTTCACTGGCAGAGTGCTTGGACCACCACAGGCACCCTCAACACAAGTGATGTTGAGCTGGCCACACCCATCTCGGGCCCCCAAGGTCAAACATGACCCTGATGCAGCCCTCAGTGAAATCAAGTTTGACACCCCTGACCTAGATAGAAACACCAGTGATGCTGGAGTATCCCTTTAACTATTATAACAGGAGGAAGCGCATTTTGACTGAGACAGTTTCTGTGACAATGATGTGTTATTTGTCCTGCATTTTATGGACTTTATGAAAGTTTGTGTACATTTACTTGGAAAAAAAACGGGTCAGTTTGGTGTAATGGTTAGAGCATCTGGCTAGAAACCAGGAGTCCATGAATTCTAGTTGTGACTTAATCCCAAAGACGGTTGGGTGATTTGGGGCCAGTCACTCCCTCTCAATCCTAGGAAACAGGCAGTGGCAAACTGGGGTGATTGGCTTAACGACTGTGGTTAAAAATGGTTGTAAGGATTGGGTCTGGTCATTGCTTTATGACTGTACCAATTTACAAGGAAATTATGGCCCCCATTGTGTTCATAAATCAAGGACTTCATGTACTGTAATACAGGTAATCCTGCACTTACAACAGTTTGTTAGTGACTATTCAAAGTTACAACAGCACAGAAAAAAAGTGAAATATGACCATTTTTCACACCGTTGCAGCATCCTCATGGTCAGAATTAGGATGCTTGCAAATTGACTCCTATTTGCAGTGTCCTGAAAGAAAGTTCATATAATGGGCCAAAACTCACTTAACAACCATCTTGCTTAGCAACAGAAATTTTGGGCTCAATTGTGGTCATAAGTTGAGGACTACCTGTAACACGTTCCAATGTATGAAGCGCATAGAATTTTAATGAATATTCCAGTGATGAGAACTTTTAAACTTATGCAAAGTGGATTAATGATATGTGTACTGCAAATAGCAAAGGATGCACAAGGGAAAGCATTAGCCAGCACCATTAAAGAGTTTAACAAGTCTTGAATTACATGAACGTGTGTGTGTGTGTATATGTGTATCTATGTATATAAGAGAGCCTTATGAATAATGTCTTTGAGCAGCATATATATCACAATATTGGGAAGTATTTGAGAGTGATAAGGAAGAACAAATATAAAGAAGATTAGGTAAAGTGGAAGAATTAATTATGTTGCATTTGAGGTGAAACTATGCAATTTATTATTCAAAGGCCAATAGGTTGGAGAAGGCTGAAACATATGTGACTGTGAAGTGAATTTCCCCTTTGATTTTTGTGCGCAGGGACCGAGTGTTTTCTAAGACATGTTCAACTTGTAAATGAAGTTGAGCTCAAGCAGGCAGGTCATGCTTAATTTCAAGTTCCTTTTTGTATAAAACATTCATTTGCTTCCCACTCCCTGTTGTGTTCAAGAGATTAAAAATTTGAGGGGGGAAACAGCAGTCAAGTATTTGTAGACAGCCGCTAACTTAAAGCAGTCTCTTTCCTTGTGCAGCTTTTGAACTCCTAGTAATCTAAAAGGTAGTTAGCAGATTTTCCCCCCACAAGTGCTAAAAACCAAAAATAACATGCTATGGAAGACGATAACCTTCTTGCAACAAATTTAAAGATAGTTCAGCTCCAAGAGATCAGATATATTCGTGGGTTGAAGCATTCAAGCATTCCAGCATCAGAAAACTTTGAAATAATATTTCAAATATACCTTCAGAACAGTTTTCTATATTTATAATCAAGCAATATAATCAAGCAATCTGGCAATAGAGAATTTGATATCAATGTTGTATCTGGATCTATGCAACACAAATTCAGAGAAATTGCAAATTAGCAAAGCCTTTGCTTGGCCCGTATAGACTTGGTTCCCCCTTCTTCTGTTTAGGGTGAGAATAAACCATAATCCAGTCACTAGATATTGTTCTTCATTTACATAGCTCTGAAAAAAATTGTATCTGTGGATGAGCGCATCATTTCAATATGTTGGTTATATTGGCAAAGCACCAAAGGAAGTGTCTGGACCATTTTATTTGCCTCTTATTCTGTAACATTGCAAAATATGTATCAGAGATGTGATCAGAATGAACTTTGAGGCCTCATATAGCCAAGTAGTCCTTAATGAAAAAGACCTGGTCGCTTTTAAAAATTTTAAATCAGATTGTTTTAGGCATGGAAGAATTTAACTTCAAGGCAGACCTTGTGGGAAGCCATGGGCATACCCTGGAATAAATCCTTGCTTGTGAGTAGCTTTGAAGAGACATTGTTGATGACTTGCAGCTAGACCACTGATGTACTAGGTTGTGGTTCAGTGGTGGGATTCCATTTTTTTTACTACCAGTTCTATGGGCGTAACTTGGTGGGCAGGGCAGGGGAAGGATACTGTAAAATCTCCAGTCAGAGGTCGTATTTGCCAGTTCTCCAAACTACTCAAAATTTCTGCTACTGGTTCTCCAGAACTGGTCAGAACCTGCTGAATACCACCTCTGTTGTGACTGATATATTAAGCATGTCAGCTTAGCTGCAGCTGAATGGGCTTCCTTTTCGTTGAACACTTCTGTACCTGATGCCTGATGAATCAAACATAACTTAAGTGCTTGAGAATCACTTATCTCTTTGTCTTTGACATCTGTATGGTCAGGACCAGCTAGCTAGCTCTATTACATCTTGGGATTCTCTGGGAAAGGAAATGACTATGTTTGAAGTTTATCAAGATGGTGCAGCTGTAGTAATTGGCAGAAAAAAGACTTCTTCAGCACCTAAAGATATTATTTGTGACTCAGATCTGGTGGTCCATTGGCCATAATGTGTCTTCATTAGCTATAATCTTAGTTGAGTTACACACACACTAATTCAACAAGTCTCTGATATACACTAACACACATAGCTACAGAAAATCCAGTTATTGCATCTTGCACCTTCATTTCTGATGGGATTATATAAACATGTGTTGTTTCAGTGACCCTCCAGATGTTGTCTGGAATTGTCACCATCCTTCATTGTTGGCCATATTAACTAGGATTCCTGCTGCAGACCCCGACAGCTGATTTGTGATGTGGAGAATTGCCCAAAAGTTCCATACGTAAACAAACCATAAAACCTATCTCTTTGAAGCAGTGGAACTTGGACCTTGCTTCACACATGCTAATTTCTATATTGTGAATTAATATTCTCTAGACAAAA